>NC_062560.1:96224387-96525816 GCF_016906955.1 Phacochoerus africanus
AAAAAAAAAAAAGTCTCAGATCATTATGGTCAGTGACACAAAGAGCAGATTTCCATCTGTGTGTTAGATTTCCATCTAACAAGATGAATCTTCATCCAGTGACACGCTTGGGTACCCTTTATTAACTTCACTCCATCTTTCATATCACCAGGGAAAGGGAAAATAGAGGAGTTAAAGCAAGATCAGAGTGAAGAGTAAAATGTGTTAGAGTTTGGGTAAGTTTCCTCTTTGGGAATAAGGTTCCTCTTTCTACTTAACTTGCTTCATCTGTTGCTTTTTCCTGACCTCTAGAGGCACAACAACTAAGCAGTCTGACCCTGAATTCAAAGGCTTCTGTTGATTTTAGTTTTGAAGAATTTACCTCATATTTATATCACTGACACCCTCCTTTCGGGCTTTTTTTTTTTTTTTTTTTTTTTTTAAATACTGAGTTCCTGTTACATGTCTGCTACTTTTCCTTTTGATCATTGTAACAACTTGTAACACACTGCTATTATCCTTGTTTTAGAGGGGAACTGAGTTTAAGCCAAGCTTGGGTGTATCCAAGGTCATGTTTTATTTGTTGTGGTGGCATTTTTCTACCAATAGCTTTATTGCTCTTATTATTTTCTTGCAGGAAAAATGTATACACAGTGTTAAAATAAATAAGAATATACAGAAAGGACTAAAGGAATGAAAAAAAAAAAACCCCACTATCAACATTTTGGTGTATAGCCTTCCAAGACTGTTTCCCTTTGTCTACATACCTATTTCTTCTTTTTTTTTTCTTTTCCATTATGGTTTAATATGAGATAATGAACATAAGTCCTTGTGCTATATAGTAGACCTTTGTGGTTTATTTATTTCATATATAGTGGTTTGTATCTGCTAATCCCAAACTCCTAATTTAGCCCTCCTCCCACTTCTCCTTTGGTAGCCATACGTTTGTTTTCTATGTCTGTGAGTCTATTTATATTTTGTAAATAAGTTCATTTGTATCACATTTTAGATTCCACATATAAGTGTATATATCCATTTCTCTATGACTTCATTTATATTTGGGGACTGCCCAAGATACAAGTCCATATCTAATCAGGGCTATGCTGAGTGACACAGGTATTGCAAAAAGGTTCACCTATTCTGTCCATAGGCCCATTTCTGCATGTGCATCTATCTTGCATGCTAAGCAAAAGATTTATCGAGAGAGTTGGAATTGTTCCTAAAGGCCAGGTACCCGTTTACCTTGAATGCCCTGAGCGCCCCTCACTGTGGGAGGCCTTTGCTTCTCTCCCACACTTCCTCTCATAACCGACTGTCCCGAGCCCTCTGAAAGGCACCGCATCTCTCTGACATCATAGCAGACCAGGAGAAAAGAAGACGTTGCACATCGGGTTTAAGGCATGAAACCTTTAGGAGTTCCCATAGTGGCACAGTGGTTAACGAATCCGACTAGGAACCATGAGGTTGCTGGTTCGATCCCTGGCCCTGCTCAGTGGGTTAAGGATCCGGCGTTGCCGTGAGCTGTGCTGTAGGTTGCAGACACGGCTCGGATCCTGCATTGCTGTGGCTCTGGCGTCGGCCAATGGCCATGGCTCCGATTAGACCCCTAGCCTGGGAACCTCCATATGCCTCGGCAGTGGCCCAAGAAATAGCAAAAAGACCAAAAAAAAAAAAAAAAAAAAAGGCATGACACCTTTAGTGGCCAGAATGTCGATTTTGGTCATCTTTGTAGTCATTGCTTTCCAAACCCCTGCACTGCAACTGTGGTATGAGTAGAAAACATTTCTGTGAAATCCCGGTGTAAAAAGATGAGACTTGGAACTCCCAGAAGCAGCTAGCATTGGGATCCTGAGACTGAGGGGAAATATGTCATCAGTGCACAGACAGACCTATACCTCATTTGCAGCACACCAGAGCACTGGGGCAGACTGCTTAGGAAGCACTGCTAGTTAACTCCATTCTCCCTACCTCTCCTGACACAGCTCTCTTGATTATATCTCTTTGACCTCTCCTGGTTCCAACATCCTCATGGCTTCTGGCAAATGTTCTGTCAGATGGGAATTGGCCTACAGACTATAATCAGATTCCTAGTGACAATGCTTTAGCTCCAAGAAAGAAGAGTAGGTGGGTAACAGGCTGCGGGAACAGAAATTGAGCCTGTGAAATCCCCGCTGCCCCTGCAGAAACATCAGGCAAGACACCAGGGACTCGAGGAAAGCACCTGCTCCAGAAGTAATTTTTAAAAGTCTATGGTTTTTCCATTGCTTCACTTTTAACAACAAGCGCTGAAGGAGGATTAAAGAGAATCTGAAAGACTGCCTGGTGTCTTGCTAAAGGGTATGGTGCTCCAATCATTTCTTTTTTAGGGCCACACATGTGGCATATGGAAGTTCCCAGGCTAGGGGGCTAATCAGAGCTGCCAGCTGCCAGCCTATACCACAGCCACAGTAATGCTGGATCCCCGACCCCCTAAGTGAGGCCAGGGATGGAATCTGCATCCTCATGGATGCTAGTCAGATTCCTTACCCCTGAGCCACAATGGGAATTCCCTCCAATCATTTCAACCTGGGTTCTGATCCCAGCTCTGCCGCTTACCGGCTGTGTGACCTCGAGCAAGTAACTTGGCCTCAGTTTGCTCATCTTGAAAATGAAAGACAATAAAAGCAATTAGGGTCGTAGGATTTCTGAGGTGTAGAGGAATGAGCATCCTGATGATTCAGCGAGCTTGAGGGGAAGCAGGAGGCTTGCAGTAGAGTCAGATTTCAGCTAAAGTAAGAGATGTTCTGTGAAGAAGTTGGGCATGTTGGAGAGTTTGCTTGTCTTGAAGGGCTGGTCCCAGAGGGCACAATAGAAAAGGGCAAAAGAACGATACAGGGAAAGGGACTATAGAGCAGTCCTAGAAGTGAGAAGAGATTGGGACTAAATGAGGACATTTAGACATTTTGATTCTATCTCTATTGTACTTTTGTTGTAGGTGGTTTGTGTATGCCTTTTCTTCCTCACTAGAATCGTAAGAGGATAACTCTTCTTTGTAATTCCACAGGGCCTTGCAGCAAGTATTCAATAAAGACTTGAGTGATAAAAATATTCTCTTATCTGATGGCAACCTGATGTTGTAAAGTCATCCTGAAGATACAACTTTGTCAAAGGGAACCATTAAAATATTTAAATAGATTCTACTCAAGCATTTCCCTTACTGGAGTTCCCAGTGTGGCTCAGTGGGTTAAGAACCCGACATAGGGTCCGTCAGGATGCAGGTTTGATCCCTGGCCTCACTCAGTGGATTAAGGATCTGGCACTGCTGCAAGCTGTGGCAGGTCACAGATGCGGCTCGGATCCGGCGTGGCTGTGGCTGTGGCTGGCAGCTATAGCTTGGATTTGACCCCTAGACTGGAAACTTCCATATGCTGCCAGTGTGGCCCTAAAAATAATAATAAAAAAAAGAGTTTCCTTTATTGCTGTTTCTCAAGATCACTCAGAGCATTGGCAGGAGCGATTCCCCCTTCATACAACCATGCTGTGGTTGTGATCTATACTTAATTAGAGTGTCCAGCAGCTGGGGCCTGGAGTAAAAGCCAGGCTCAGCAGTCTGATGTTCCCAGAACATCCTTGGAAGCCTCACTCATTGCTGAATATGCCCTTGGCCATGCACTAGGCCTCTGATATAGGTTGTACATTATGGCTAATAGCTACAGCTACAAACAATATGTACAATACATACCGCTGTATGGCTACAGCTTCTACTTGGTAGAGACCATCCAGGCTCTGATTTCTCTATCTGCTCATTAAATCTAGACCACTCTTTCTTTTCTATGTAGAGCCAGCTAGTAATTATTTTAGGCTTTGTGGGCCAAAGAATCTCTGTTTTAGCTAATCAACTCTGTCTTTGCAGTGCAAAAAGCAAACACAGACCATGCTTAAACAAAGAGAAGTAGCTAAATGTTCTGATAAAACTTTATTTACAAAAAGCAGGCAGCAGATTTGGCCTGCAGAGCTATAGTTCGCAATGTCTGGAACATTCTGTGTGTTCGACCCACTTCGATTTAGTAACCCTGTCATGGCTACTTGGTCACACAGTTTTGCCTTTTTTTTTTTTTTTTTTTGGTCTTTTTAGGGCCACATCCACAGCATATGGAGGTTCCCAAGCCAGGGGTCAAAATGGAGCGGTAGCCATAACCGCTGGCCTATGCCACAGCCACGTGGGATCTGAGACACATCTGTGACCTACACCACAGCCCCCTACAATGCTGGATCCTTAACCCACTGAGCGAGGCCAGAGATTGAACCTGTGTCTCATGGACACTAGTCAGATTCGTTTCCGCTGAGCTTCAACGGGATCTCCCAGTTTTGCCATTCTTAATAGAGTCAGAAGCAGGGAATTTATTCAGTGTGTCAGCCGAATGCCTAAACATAATGCCTTTTACTCCTGAGCAGGCCCCTGCCAATCTGTTCATTATGGAGTCCTGCTGATTTCTTTGGTGGTTTCTTCTCCTTGCTGCATTTTCAGAAGCTCTGATTAGTGACTTGGGAGTCTCTGGGAAAATGTCCATCAAATTTCTTTTTGTCCGCCTAATCTCTACTTGGCACCTGACGTTGTTTTCTTTTCCTTCATGCTTTTCCATTATCTGAAAGATGCCCTTCCCCTTGCAACATCTTTTTTGATTTTGCTCTTTAGCCAAGCTCCCCTTGACTGTACCGTGCGATGCAGGCTGACCAGGAATTGCAGTCAGAAAGAGAAAGCCCCTTGTGAGCAGTTTTCCCATAATGAGCTTGGGCTAGGCTTGGCCTCCTGATTAGATCTTCTCACATTGTACCAAAAAAACCCATCTGTTCTGTGAAATGTGGAATCCTAGGCTGGACCCTGAAGCAGTAAACGGACACACATGGAAAAACTGATGAAATCTAGTAGTTTAGGGAATAGGAATACACCAATGTTAATTTCTTACTTTTGATAAAGGTACTGTGGTTATACAAGATGTTGACATTAGGGGAAGCTGAGGGAAGAGTATATGCGAACACGCTGTACTATCTCTGCAACTGTTCTATGAATTGAAAATTACTCCAAAATACATAGTTTACTTTTATTGTTTTAAACTGCCTGCTTAACTGATCTCTTACCCTCACCCTCCTACTTCACTGCTAGGTGGCGTGACAGTCTCATCTGTGATAGGCAAGTGCCGCTCCCCTGAACCCAACCTCAACCCCCACATTACTTTCCTGGAATGACGTAACATATACCAGGGATGCTTCTGAAGTAGATGGGAATGCAATTCTATCCTGTTTCCTTCCTCTGGCTACATACTTCTTCCAAAATAGATCTTTAACACACAGTGAGAGCAAAGAGATGGTGAAGACTCTCTTGAACTGTCAATGGGAAAAAAAAAATCCTTTTGGGTTCTTGGCCTTGAGGACAGAAGCTGTAACAGTTAGTTAGCAAAGAAAAACAGCGGTTGGTTGAATTGATCCCTCTTTGGGGAACAGATTCCCAGTAGTCAACGTTTTCTAAATTCTTTTTCAAGGATTGCCTGTCCAATGTGCTGGTAGAAGAGGTGGCCAGATAGAGTGACTTGACAGGAGGTTAAGAAGGTCCCCAGTTTCTCTGACCCCCTAATTCCTGGCCCAGAGGTCTTCACTCCTGTGAGCAAGGCCAAGGGCTTTAAAGTGTTCCCTATTAAAATGCAAATATTGCCTTGGAGGAGTGTAAGTCAAATAAAGCTAAACAGAGCCTGAATGAAGTATGAGGACCTGCAGGGGAGCTGTGGTGGGTAGTAACATTTCTGCTTCATATGTTTTGGTCAAAACTATTTTAAGTACTCACATATACAGTAACATAAAAACTTGCTTTAAGGAAAAATGAATAAATGAATAGTTTTGTGGTTGGGCCCTTTTATATGCCAAAATGCTTCGATTTGGCTCTTTTCTTCTGGGTTAAATGTAGGTCCAGTTCACCCTCTCTGTGTCAGGAAGGGCAGGTAAAGGATTCATGCCCTAGGAACAAGAAACTGAGGCTGATTTGGAAGACCTGAGTCATGGAGATTGAGGCCCAAAGAGTCAACTAAGGCAAAAGGAACAGGCGAGTATCACTCATTTGTTAGTTACTTAAGTACATTTTTTGGAGGGCTCAACTATTGAACCAACTGCTATTCTAGGTGCTGAGCAAACAAATAAACAAAATTCACTGTTTTCTTATAGCTCATACAGATTTTAAACAAATATATGGTATGTTAGGAGATAGTAAGTGCTATGAAATTTTTTAAAGAAGTCAAGGCAAGGCAATAGTGACGATGAAAGGTGGGAGTGCGGTCCCAGAATTGGGTGAGCATGATTCAGAAGGTGAAAAATCCAATGTAGCAGCAAGCCAGAACTAGTGAATAAGACGTTGCTAAAGACAAATGCTCGTGCTCTGGCAGAAGTATTTGTTCTCTACTTTGGTTTATCCCTTGTTGGATGTGGCAGACATCAGTCCAGAAGTATTGATCAGAATTCTAAAGGAGTTTAAAGAACAGGGCCATATCTTACCTCTGATTGAGGGTGGGGTAGAGTCATTAAAATGTCTTAACCTTTGGAAACATTCCTTTATTTGCCAACTGTGGTTTACACTTATGCTATCTTGCATGCCACACCCACTTTTCACTTTCCTGATAGCCTACAACTTGGATTAAAGGGGTGGGTTGGAGTAAAACTAGAAAGGGAGGAAATTCCAAAGCAAAGTGGAAAATCTTAACATTGGGCTTGAAATCTCAGCCCTGGAGGCTTAACATCTAATTAGTTCTTAAAAGCCCAAGAAATATGACAATACCTGACACAGTACTTGATGTCAAATCTATGCTTAGTAAATATTGGAATGTATGAGTGAATGAATTGAACAAATTCCACAACAAAAGGAGAAACTAGAAGCAAAATGATTAAAAAAAATGGCTTCCTGTAATAGGAGATAGTCTTTCTCCAAACATAAATTCTCACTGTGGATTTGTATCTTTTGAAAAAGGGCCATTTATAAGCAGTTAATGAAACTACTTTTTTTTCCTTAAAAACCACTCTATGCTAATTAAATGAGGTCAGTTCATTTCTCTTACTTAAAAAACTAGTTAATGTGCCTTATGGACATATAGGTCAAAACACTGTGATCTTGTTGCATCCACATAATTTCAGGACCTTGGTATTCATGGATCTAAGCTCAATCTCTTTAAATCACCTCATTCTCTTTAAAGATGAAGAAGATTTTCCCCAGCCCCCCCTTCCAGTTTTTCAGTTCAGTTCAGTTTTCTGATTCAGATGCCTCAAAATATAATATTAAATGTGTAGCTGTTAATCTTTCTTCATTTAAGACATGACTGCTTAAATTATAATCTTAGTCATGGTATTTGAACTACTCATTTACTTTAAAACATTATCGTTTTAAAATTTAATCAGAAAAAAGTATATTCTGTTCAAATTGCAGAACAACAAACATGATTGAACAGGACAAGTATTTTATCTCTCTTAACTCCCACATGTCAAGAAAATACAAAGATTTGAATCCAGACTCTTGAAAATAGAATCTCTAATGCCCTCACTCCCACTTTCTCCCAAGAGAAGAGAGCAAATCAATTCTAGTTCATGTTTTCCTTCCTGGCCAAGGCAGAAAGTATTCATCATTCTCTGGGCAGAAGGTCATGTGGTTTTCTTGAATCATGCTTTGCGTTCACATTCAGCTATTTGATAAAAGTTTCCCTGGAGACTTTTTGGATCAAGAGATCACCTCACCAGAATGAATGTGTTCGTCTTTTTTATTGCAGCACAAGAATTCATTTGAGATCTTGGGGAGAAAAATGGCTTATAGCCTATAGCCAGTGACTGTTAGACTGGTTTATGACTGGATAAACTGGTCCAACCATCCCTTCTTTCGCTTCAGGAGCTCCAGTAAAACTATAAATGTTAAGTACCTTGTTTTCAATTAACAGCCTGCAAAATAGCCAGCCAGGAATCCCAAGCTTATTACCCAAGTGCTTTCTTAACTGTGCTGAAACCTTGGACAGACTCTTAATTTCATTGGCTAATGGTTGTCAAATCTTAGAACTAGAAGGAATCTTAGAGATTCTAAAGTCCAACACTTACCATCTTTCTTCGAAAGGGGAAACTGAGCCTCAGAGCAGGGAAGTCACCTGCACAGAGTTATACAACAAATCAGTTGGTAGAGCTGGGATCAAAAGGCAATTTTCCTGATTCCTGATCTAGTGCACTTTATACACTAGTTCAACACTGTATACATCTCCTGCATGGTTGTGCTCCTAGCAGGCTGGCTTCTCTGTTGTGGAACAGTCACTATAACACAATGGTAGTGTTAGGAGAAGGAAAATGCTCCTGCCTTTTCTTCACCTTTGCCCAAAATTAGTCAGGTTAGGCCTTTCCTTCTGTATCAGCTATTTTGTTAAATATATGTATAGCTAAGATTGATAAGTAAACAGAGAGATATATAGTCTCATTCAGGCTCGTTTGTTATGTGCTGTCGTCAACTTGTGTTCTTTTTATCACAGTACTTATTTAGCTCAGTGTGCAGAATTTCGAACTGAGGTTTGAGAGGCAAATAGCATTGTGGTTAATCACATACACACTCTTCAGCCAAACTGCTTGGGTTCAAAACTTGGCTCCCCCCATGTGTTAACTGTTTGACTTTGAGAAAGATGCTCATTCTCTTCATGCTTCAGTATCCTCATCTTTAAAATAGAGAGAACAATGGTACCCATCTCAGTCTCAATAAAGGTTCAATCAGAGTGGCCGAACCACTAGAACTGACAGAGAATAAGGGATTTTATTATAAGGATTAGACCTGACAGAATTATGAGAGCTGGTTAGTTTCCATAAAGCTCATTTCAGCATTTGATGTTGAGCCCAAAGTCAACAGGGGAAGTGGGAGAACAAAGACAAATGGGAACCTAAGAGGGACATAGTTGATCCCACAAGGACAGTCTAGAACTTGGGCCTATCTTTCATCACTTCCAGCCTTGGTGATGTGAGTGACCTGCAGGAGAAGCTGGTTCTCTTCACCATGGAGCTGCACATGTACCTGGCCCAGAATTCAGAAGAGCTGAAGGAAGACATCCTACAGGAGCTAGGGGAGCTGCAAGTCTCCTTCCCATTCCATGCCAATGAGATGGGCTAGTAGATTAGCAACCATGATCACGAACTGAAACAGTGCCTGGCCCCAAAAAGACCTCAAGAGTGTTGGAAATGTCTTCACTTCCACCTTTCAGAAATCATGTGAAAATTCTTCTTAGGGCCAACCCTAAACTGGAACCATACAGAAAAGTAATTTTGGGAAGGATAACTCTAGATTATAACTAATTTGACAGAATACAAAGCCACCGTGCAGTGCCTGGTATATTATAAGCACTTACTAGACATTAGCTCTTATACTTGTTAGTGTGGTTCTTTGATTAGTGTTATTCTCAAGATTGCAAGCACCGTGAGAGGAAAGAACGTGTATGTTTTTGTGTACCATTGTGTCTTACTGCAAGCATAGTGGCTGATATATGGTAGGAACTCATGAAATATTTGTTGAATGATAGAAAGACAGAAAACAATTTGGAGAAACCATAACACTTGCAAAACAATCCACCAGCGAGTATTATGATGTTACAAGAAACATCTATAATAGATCATCTCCATTTTCCATTCCATTGTCTTCTCCCCCTCTCTAGTCTACTCATGGCCTTTTGATCTTGAAGTTGGCATTGTCCCCTCAGCAATATTACAAAGGATACCAATTTACCAGCTTCATTCCTAATCACCAAATAACTGCCTTCATTCTCAGGCAGATACTGGGATCTCTGCCAAAGTAATGGCCCCGATAGAAATCTCTGTCCAATCCTCCTACACTTGGATAGCAAATGATGAGAAAGGAGAGTCTGGAAACTTGGAAGATGACTTTGGAGTTGCCCTCTACTCTTTCCCTGTGGAGATCTTAGAATGAGTCACCAATTTTCCCGAATGCATTTACTGATCCTTAAGGATCAGTAAAATGTTTTCCAGCCCTGGCCTTGGACATTTATAGACTTTAGCTAACAGTGACTCTAAAGCTCTGAGAAGATACTTCATGCCTTTGGAATAGAAGAGAAACTCATCTTCAGAAATCTAAACCCTTGTTAGCATGGGGTGTTCAGTTATTTTCCCCCCACTTTCATATACTCACTTGTTATTTTTAATTAAATGTCTGACTTAGGCATTTGAGGATATAGTCCAGCCTCTTCAGCTTGCAGGTGTGAAGACTGAGGCCCATAGAGCAGAAAGGACTCACCCATGGTCACATGGTAAATTAATGTTAGAGCCAGGAATAGAGCCCACGTGCCTGGCCTCTGTGTCAGTTGCCCCTTTTTGATTCTTTTTACTATGTATTTACGCTTGATTTTTTACAGCTAGTATGTAAGCTCCTGAAGAGATTAACCATTCTATAAACAGTGGCAGAGAAAGGAAGATTAACTCGATAAAGAGATTAACCATTCTATATTTCTTTCTTATGCTTATGAAATGCTTAAAGGTACTTGGTATACAGTGGGTTCTTTGTGAATGTTTGTTGATTAAACTTTTTTTTCTTCAGTTGACCACATTTAGAGCAACACAGATCCCTTGCAAGTTTGGGGCGTTGGGTGACTTTTATTTTTTAAGGGCCATACCTGCAGCATATGGAATTTCCGGGAATTTCCCAGGCTAGGGGTCGAATTGGAGCTGCAGCCAGCGGCCTACATCATATCCACGGCAATGTAGGATCTAAGCCGCATCTGCGACCTACCCCACAGCTCATGGCAATGCTGGATACTTAAGCCACTGAGTGAGGCCATGGATTGAATCTGCATCCTCATGGTTGCTAGTGGGGTTCCTTACCGCTGAGCCATAACAGAAACTCTGGGTTGGGTCAATTTGAAACCACATTTCCCATTTTAATTTCATTTTGATTCAATGGAAAGGCCAGTTCAATCTTTTCACTTAGCAAAAGATCTATCAAACAGGCCCAGCTCCCCAAAGGACATTGTCTAATTCTAATCCTTATAAAAATGCCTCAGGAAATAAACTTCCTAACAGCCTGATTTCCTGTTTTTTTTTTTTTTCTTTTAGAGCTAAGAGTTGGTAAAGTCTCATTGGAGACTCATTCTCATAGATTATATGCCACAGGAGCCCCTCCTTATTTTTCCCTTCACGTGGGAAATTCATGAATGTTATTAAGACTTTACAACTCATTTCTCTGTCTTTTCTTATCAAGATCCATAATTAGATATGCTATCAGTGCTTTTCTCTCTTCCTGGGGCTAATAAGTCTGAGAATCATTTAGAAGCATTGCCAGAGGTATTGGAAATGAACTAACTGTGTCTTATGGGAGGACCTCTTTTGCCTTTTTTTGAAGTCAACTTTCTGCATGTGGTTAGTCCCTTTGACATGGTCATTGATGATGGGTAACTTAGCACCATGGCTATAATGTCCATGCATCAATTTTCAGGCCACACTCCTAAACTAGAGGGTTACAACTCACCTTCCACCAAAGTAGGGAAATCCCTTCCCCCCATGCTCTAAGAATGTGCCTGTAAGACCACCTGGAGCAGGGTAAGCAAAATATAATGCCTAGACCTTCAATTGGGCAAGAAAGAGGGGTGTCTTGGAAGGTAGGGAGAGTACATGAAGATGAACTAGTGAGTAGAAAAATTGCAAAAAAATAAGTGAAGCGTGGCCTTTATGCTCTACGGATTGCTGTTTCTGCCTCCATGTAACCTCCACTTAATCTCCAAGTGCCGCATGTTGGCTTGTTCTATTAGAAGATTGCATGTGTCCTTTCCTAATACTTCTTTCCCAACAAAATAGGCTTGATCACTGACATATTCACATGAGAAGGTATATGAATGTGTGGAATGAGCAATGGACTTGGATTCAGCACATCTAAACTCTTCATTAACTTTAAAAACTGGTAAATTATATGGCTACTAGGAACCCCTTTCTTGCCTTCCATTCTCTCGCCTTTCTCTCTCAATTCCTAAAATCTGTGGCTCTCCTGGAATTCTAGGGATTCATAGAGAAAAACCTCGACCCGTTTTGCTTGAAAGAATTTTAGAAACATTGATTTTATGCACACTGCCACCATGGGATTAAGCATCATGGTATCTTAAGCACAAATCAAAGTGCAACTCTTTGGCTGCATTTTATCGAGTTAATCTTCCTTTCTCTGCCACTGTTTAAGATTTTCAGGCTCCCCTTCCAATTCGGCTCTTTTCTCTTGTCAACAAAGAAAAAAAGGCATAGTCATTTTTTTGAAAGACCAGTAGGAGGAGTTAACTTTCAAATGAGACCTTCACCTCCAATTCAGACATACTATTCTCAGTAATCTGATGAAGTGATTATTTTGTCTTTTGTCTTTTTAGGGCCACATCCGTGGCATGTGGAGGTTCCCAGGCTAGGGGTTCAATCGGAGCTGTAGCCGCTGGCCTACACCACAGCCACAGCAATGCCAGATCTGAGCTGTGTCTGTGACCTACACCACAGCTCATGGCAACTCCGAATCCTTAACCCACTGAGCAAGGCAAGGATCGAACCCACAATCTCATGGTTCCTAGTCGGATTTGTTTCTACTGCGCCACAACAGGAACTCCTGATGAAGTGATTTTTGAATGATTTTTGGCATCTTGTGGCATAGAGCCACCTCTCTCTCATTGCACTGAAAGTCTCAGGAGGTGCTGAGTGTTCCAAAGATTTTGGTACTGAAGATATTGTTTAGTTTCATGAGTGTCTTCTCAAATATTCCGCACAAATTAATAAGAACTCAAAATGGCACTCATCTTACCAATCAAACGGTGGAAGAAAAATGAGGAAGCAGAAACATCCATACATAAGGAAATTCAGAGCATTAGAAAGTTAGAAACATACCCTTCAGGGACAAAAAGAAGAGGAAATACTCATCAAGATAGGCCAGCTGCACAACATCTTAAACTTGAGAAGGTATAATTTATTCCATTAGCAAACAATAATTATTATAATGACAATGATAATAGTCCTTATCAATTAGCACATTGGATGACCACTATAAATCAGGTGCTATTTTAAGAGAATTATATTATTTTCATTCTCATGTATTCCTAAAAACAACCCTATGAGGTATCTACTACTATTTTATGCTTGTGGAAACAAACTAGACACAGAAGGAATTTAAATAATTTGTCAAAGATCATAAAGCCACTAAATAAAGGAATTTGGATTCTTTTCTAATTCACATGTAATTCACAATTCACATTCAACAAATTTCACCATTATAAGGTGTACACCTCAGTGCCTTTCTGTACATTCAAAATGTTGTGCAACCATCACAATTATCTAACTCCACAATATATTCATTAACCCCCAAATAAATCTCATACCCATTTATGCAGTCATTTCCTATTCTCCTCTACCACCAGGCCCTAGCAACCTATAATCTGCTTTCTAAAAAAAATTATTGAAGGATGGTTGATTTACAATATTGTGTTAGTTTCAGATGTAGAGCATAGTGATTTAGTTATTTTTTTCTGATTGGATTCCACTATAGGTTATTACAGGGTATTAAATATAGGTCCCTGTGTTATACAATTAATTCTTGCTGCTTATCCATTTTATACATAGTAGTTTATATTTGTTAGTCACATATTCCTAATTTGTCCCTCCCCCTTCCCTCTTCCCTTTGGTAACCGTAAGTTTGTTTTCTATGTCTGTTTCTATTTTCTGCTTTGTATATAGACTCATTTGTATTATTTTTTAGATTCCACATATAAATGATAACATATAGTATTTGTCTTTGTCTGACTTACTTCATTAAGTACGAGATTCCCTAAGTCCATCCATGTTGCTGCCATTGACAGTATTTCATCCTCTTTTATGACTGAGTAATACTCCATTGTGTGTGTGTGTGTGTCTCACATGTTAAACTAGTCATCTGTTGATGGGCACTTGGGTTGTTCCTATGTCTTGCCTGGTATAAATAGTGCTACTGTAAACGTTAGCATTTTTGTATCTTTTTGAGTTAGAGTTTTTATTTGTTCTGGATATATAACTAGGAGTGAAATTGCTGGGTTATATGGAAGCTCTATTTTCAGTTTCTTAAGGAACTATTTTTCACAGTGGCTACACCAATTTACATTCCAACCAACAATGTATGAAGATTCCCTTTTCTGCATATGTTCTCCAGCATTTATTATTTGTGTTCTTTTTGATGATAGCCATTCTGACCAGTGTGAGATGATAACTACATTACAGCTTTGATATGCATTTTTCTAATACTTAGCTATTTTGAGGCTCTTTTCAGGTGCCTATTGACCATCTGTATGTCTTCTTTGAAAGATTTAGAAGTCTATTTAGGTCTTCTACCAATTTTTTGATGGGGTTGTTTTTTTGATTTTGAGTTGTTTGTATTTTTTGGATATTAACCCCTTGTCGTTTGCATCCTTTATAAATATTTTGTCCCATTCTGTAGGTTGTCTTTTCATTTTGTTGATGATGTCCTTTGCTGTGAAAGCTTTAAAGTTTGATTAGGTTCCATTTGTTTATTTTTGCTTTTACTTCTTTCGCCTTGGGAGACTGATCTAAGAAAATATTGCTACCATTTAAGTCAGAGACTGTTTTGCCTATATTTTCTTCTAGGAGTTTTTATGGTATCATGTTTTATATTTAGGTTTTTAAACAGTTTTAAGTTTATTTTTGTATGTGATATGAGGGAGTGTTATAATTACATTGATTTATGTGTAGCTGCCCAGCTTTCCCAATACCATTTGCTTAAGAGACTGTCTTTTCTCCATTGTATATTTTAGCTTCCTGTGGCATAGATTAACTGACCATAGATGTGTGGAGTTTATTTCTGGATTCTAATCTGTTCCATTTATCTATGTGTCTATTTTTGTGCCAGTACCATGCTGTTTTGATTACTATAGCTTTGTAGTACAGTCTGAGGTCTTTTTCTCCCCCCCACCACCCGCCTCAGGATTGTTCTAGAAATTCTGTTTTTTTTTGTGTGTGTGTGTGGTTCTGTATAAATTTTAGAATTATTTGGTATAGTTCTTTGAAAAATGTCTTAGGTAATTTGATAGGGATTGCATTAAATCTGTAGATTGCTTTGGGTAGTATGGGCATTTTAACAATATTAATTCTTCCAGTCTAAGAATGCAGGGTATCTTCTTTCTATTTCTTTCAATCATCTTTTTTTTTGGCCATGATCACAGCATACAGAAGTTCCCAGGCTAGGGATTCAACATGACCCACAGCAGTGACCATGCTGAATCCTTAACTACTAGGCCACCAGGAAACACCTCCTTTATCAATGTTCTATAGTTATCAGCATACAGGTCTTTCACTTCCTTGGTTAAGTCTATTCCTAGGTATTTTACTAACATGATTTTAATTGATTAATTAATTTATTTATTTTTATAAAGCACTTTTTTTTTGGTCTTTTTAGGGCCATACCTGCAGCATAGGGAGGTTCCCAGGCTAGGGATCAAATTGGAGCTACAGCTGCCAGTCTATGCCACAGGCACAGCAAATTGGGATCCAAGCTGCATCTGAAATTCTTTCCTATAGATTCTTGTTTCTTTTTTTTAATCTAGAGAAGATCTGTCAATATTTATTTTAAAGTAGGTTTAGTATTGCTGAATTCTTTTATTTTTTGCTTGTCTGAGAAATTCTTTAATCTCTCCTTCTATTCTAAATGATAATCTTGCCAGGAAGGGTATCCTAGCTTTTAAGTTTTTCCCTTTCAGGGCTTTGAATTTATCATGCCACTCATGTTAAGCCTACCAAGTTTCTGCAGATAAATGAGCTGATATCTGTATAGAGGTTCACTTGTAACTGACTCTGTTTTTCTCTTGCTGCCTTTAGAATGCTCTCTTTAACTTTTTCCATTTAATTATCCTATATCTTCTTGTGGTTCTGTTTTGGTTCATCTTGTTTGGGAGCCACTGTGATTCCTGCACCTGTATATCTGTTTTATTCTTTAGAATTAGGGAGTTTTCTGCCATGATTTTTTCAAATATAGTTTTGATCCCCTTCTCTCTCTTCTCCTTATGGACCCCTATTATGGATAGCTTAGCACTTTTTCTATTATGCCATAATTATGTTGCTTTAATTTTTTTCTCTTTAGGGCCATACCTATGGTACATAGAAGTTCCTGGGCTAGGGGACGAATCAGAGCTACAGCTACCAGCCTACACTACAGCCACAGCAATGCCAGGTCCAAGCCATGTCTGTGATCTACGCCACAGCTCTCGGAAATACCAGATCCTTAACTCACTGAGTGAGGCCAGGGATTGATCCCACATCCTCATGGATGCTAGTCAGGTTCTTAACCTGCTGAGCCACAATGAGAACTCCTAATTGTTTTTTTTTTTTTTCATTTTTCTATCTGCTGTTATGACTGAGTCATTTCTGTTATTCTGTCTTCTGGATCACTTATTCATTCTGTGTCATTTAGTTAGCTATTCATTGCTTCTAGGTTTGTTTTTATGTCAGCATTTGAATCATCAATTTTGATTGCTTCATCTTTATAGTTTCTAGTTCCTTGTTACAGTTACATGCATTTCTATGGATAATCTTTCTTAATTTAGTTGGCATTTTTATTACCACCTTTTTGAACTCAGGTTCTAGTACACTGGTAAGCTCTGCTTCATTATTTGTTCTTTCAGGAGATTTCTCTTGTACTTTAACTGAGAATAGGTCTTCTTTTCAGTTCACTTAACTTTCTCCATCTCTATGAATTTAGGAGGAACAGTTATCTACTGTGGTCTTAGAAGTGTGTTTTTATGTTGGCGGATCCCTTTGTAGACTGTGTGTGTCCTGTGCTTTTGGTGTGGAGCTGGTTTTGGTATTGACACCTGCCATGCCTTTCCTCAGGGTGTGCTGGCCATTAGCCCCTTGATAGGGGGTGTAATTGATGTTAGGGGATTTAAAGCCTGTGTAGTGTGTGAGGCAAGTCTTCCTTTCCATGCCTGTCATGGCCCTGTCAGGGCAGAGTTTTCTCCCCAGTTACTGGAGTAAAATCCCTGAGGGTTGGATTTAATCAGGCTCTGAGCCTCTTGAGTGTATGCCCTGCCCCAAAGGGGGTGATTGCTCATACATTGAAGGCCTGTGTAGTTACAGGCTACCTGCCTAGGTTCCTCTCAGAATCAGCCCAAGGTTACATCCCTTTCCCTGTTATTTTCATCCCATATCCAGTGAAAAGCTGTGGTGTGGAGTATGCTGGGGTTGAGGGTCAGTGTTTTGTGGCTACGGGAATTGGGATGGCTGTGATGCTGCTTGGAACCTGGGTTGCCTCTGAGGAAGGCTTCTTCCGGGACCTGTCTGCCCCAGATCTATGCTAAGCTGTGGTGTGGTGTGGGCATAACTGGGGTGTTCTTGCTGGGATATGTACTGCTGCTTACTCCTGAGAATGCTGACGGTGGCCACAGTTGCCCTAACTGCTGCCCTATGTGCTGACTGACCATGGGCTCTTGTAGCCCAACTCAGATAATGCCTCAGGCCCTCTGTATTATGTCTGCAGTGGGTAGATTGAATCCTCTCCTAGTGCCTAACTGCTTGAGATTCAGCGCTTAGCCAAGGTGTGTTCTTGTATCCCTGCCCCATTTGAGTGCTGACAATGGCCACCATGCTCTAACACCCTCTATGTTCACTGACAGGGGCTGTCACAGCTCTACCTGGATCAAACTCTGGATACACTGATTTGTCTCTGCATCACTAAACTGAGTCTTCCTAGAGCTATATTGGTCCAGGTCTCATGCCAGGCTGTGGTGTGGTGTGAACAGGGCCAGGGTGTTTGCCACGTGGGTAACCCCCAGTGTATGGCTCCCTCAACCCTGATTGTTGGCAAGCCAGCACATGCATACTCCTTGCAAGAAGAGTCTAGGTTCTCTAGCCCTGTTATGCATCTTATAGATTTCCCAGAAGGCAGGAGGGCTTGTTTCTTCTGCACAGGACCCCTGGACTAGGATTCCCAGATTGTTTCAACTTGTTCACTCCCCAGTGCAAAGGTCTACCCATGGAGACATTCTCTTTCTTACAGATACCTTCCAGAGATGCAAATCTTGACCCAAACCTTTTTTTTTCCCCATCGTACCTTGTTACATGGAGATCTTCCTTGCAATTTTGGTTGTATAGGAGTTCTTTGGCCAGTTTCCAGTTAGTTGTCCGTGAGCTTTACTCCACATATAGATATATTTTTAATATGTTTGGGGGGAAGGTGAGCTCCATGTCCTCCTACTCTACCATCTTGATCTTAGCCCCTAGTCTTTTTATGGGTTAATCTATTTTTAATGTTTCATGTAAATGGAATCATACAATATATACCTTTTGTGTCTGGCTTCTTTCACTTAGCATAACATTTTCAAAGTTCATCCATGTAGTGGCATGCATCACTAGTTCATTTATTTTCATGGTTAAGTAATACTCCACATTTTGTTTATCTGTCCATTATTTGATGGATATTTGGGTTGTTTTTATCTCTTGGCTATTGTGATTAGTCCCGCTATGAACATTCATGTACCTGCATGTGTTTGAATACCTATGTTTACTTCTTTTCGGTATTTACTTAGGAGTGAAGTTGATGAGTCTTATGATAATTTCATGTTTAATTTTGTGAGCAACAACTGTTTTCCATAATGGTTGCAACATTTTACATTCCCCTCCCAATAATGTACGAGGGTTCTAATTTTTCTACATCCTCACCAAGATTTGTTATTGTCCATCTTCTAGATTATAGTGTGCCTGGTCATTTTTGCAGTGGCATCTCATTGCGGTTTGATTTGCATTTCTGTAATGACTAATAACGTTGAGCATATTTTTATGTATAGCCATTTGTTTATATTATTAGAGGAAATATCCAAATCCTTTGCCCATTTTTTAAATTAAGTTCTCTTTTTAATGTGTGTAAACTTAAAGTACATAATGTGTGTACTTTATGTATTCTAGATGGCAGGCCTTTATTAGGTACATGATTTGCAAATATCTTCTCCCATTCTTTCCATTTTTTTAAACTTTCTTTATAGTGTTATCTGAAACACAAAAGTTAAATTTTTATGAAGTACAGTTTATTTTTTCTTTGATTACTTATGCTTTGATGTCATATCTAAGAAACCATAGCTATGCAAGATCACAAATATTTATACCTACATTTTCTTCTAATTATTTTGTGGTTTTAGCTCTTATATTTAGGCATTGACCCACTTTGAGTTAATTTTTATAAATAGTATCTTTCTTTTTATGTGGATGTCTGGCAGTCCCAGCAACATTTTTTAAATAGGCTATCCATCACCAATTAGATGGTTCTGGCTTGATTTATATTTAATGTAATTATTGATACAGTAGATTTATGTCTGATATTTTGCTCTTTGTTTTCTGTGTATATTATGTGTTTTTTATTCTTCAATTCCTCCAATACTGACTTCTTTGTGTTTAGTAGATATTGTCTCATGTACCGTTTTCATTCTTTGTCATTTCTATTGCTGCATATTTTTGTGTTATTTTCTTAGTGGTCGACTTGGGAACAACCATTAACACTTTAGTGGTAACAATCTATTTCAGATTAATACCAAGTTAATTTCAATAGTATACAAATTTTTGTTTCTCCATAGCTTTGTTCCTCCCTCTGTCATGCTGGTACCGTCACAAATTACATCTTTAAACATTTATGTCCTCATCGACATAAATTTATGATTGATTGCTTTATAAGCTTAATTGCCATCTGTATATCTTCTTCAGTGAAGTATGTCTTCATATCATTTGTCCATGTTCTAATTGTCTTGTTTCTTTACTTTTTACTATTGAATTTTGGGGTTTCTTTATATATTCTAGATACTAGTCCTTTATCAGATATGTGTGTTTCAAGTATTTTATCTCCATGTGTAGCTTGTCTTTTCATTCTCTTAACAGTCTTTAACAGAGCAGAAGTTTTAATTTTGATGGGTTCATATTAAGATATTTCCTTTTATGCTTTTATTATTAAGTCTAATAACTTTCTGCCTACTCTGAAATCCTGAAGTTTCTTTTTTTCTATATCATTTTAGATTTTATATTGAAATCAGTGATCCATTTTGTGATTTTCTTTTTTTTTTTTTTTTGGTGTAAGCTGTGTATAAGATTTAAGCCAAGTTGTCTTTTGCCTATCATTTTTCCACCACCATTTGCTGCAAAAGCTATTTTTCCTCCACTGAATTCTTCTGCTTTTTGTAAAAAAAAAACATTTGGGCATATTTGGGGTCTATTTCTGGATTCATTATTATGTTCCATTGATTTATGTGTAACTCTCTGCTAATACAATGATGTCTTTATTAAAGCTATGTAGTAATTATTGATATCAGATAGACCAATTATTACCACTTTTCTCTGTTCTTATAACTTTGCTTTTGATTTTCAAAATTGCTTTAGCTACTCTAGTTCCTTTGCCTGTCCATAAAAATTGTGAATAATCTGTCCATATCTATAAGACGTCTTGCTGACGCTTTGTTAAGAGTTTGATAGGTATTAAACCCCTATGTCAAATTGGGAAGAACTGCTATCTTTTTACTAAGCCAAGCTATTGTTCTTCCAATCCATAAATGTGGTATATATCTCTCTACTTATTTTGATGTTGTTGGACTTCCTTCATCAGTTATATAATTTTCAACATAGAAGTCTTGCACATGGTTTGTTAGATTAAACCTAAGTAGTTCATATTTTGCAAAAATTGTGCTTTTATTTTGTAAAACTTTTTATATTTTTCTTTTTAGGGCTGCACCTGGGGCATATGGAAGTTCCCAGGCTAGTGATCAAATCAGCACTGCAGCTGCTGGCCTATGCCACAGCCACAGCAACACCAGATCTCAGCCTCATCTGTGAACTATGCTTCACCTTGTGGCAATGCCGGATCCTTAACACACTGAGTGAGGCCAGGGATTGAACCCACATCCTCATGGATACTAGTCAGTTTCTTAATCCACTGAGCAACGATGGAAATGACACAAATTTTTAATTTATCATCTGCATTTCATCTCCAGTATAAAGAAACACTTATCCCATATCCTGCAGTCTTGCTGAACTCACTTATTAGTGCTAGACAATCCTTTATAGATTTTGAAGGTTCCTTGGGATTTTCTACATGGACAGTCTTGTCATTTGTAAGTAAGGACAGTTGTATTTCTTTCTTTGCCATTTGTATGCCTTTTATTTACTTTTTTTGGCTATTTTGCACTGGCTAGAACTTCTAGAACTGTGTTGAATAAAAGAAGTAGTGTGAGCATATGTAAGCGATATCATATGATATTTGTTTTGTCTGACTTACTTCACTTAATATGATAATTTCTAGGTCCATACATATGGAATCTAGAAAAATGGTACAAATGAACTTATTTACAAAACAGAAATAGATGCTCAGACATAGGAAACAAACTTATGGATACCAAAGGTGATAGCAGGGATGAGAGAGAAATAAATTAGGAGTTTGGGATTAACATATACATTACTATATATTTTATAGATAATAAACAAGGACCTAATGAATAGCACAGGGAACCATATTCAATATCTTATAATAACCTAAAATGGAAAAGAATCTGAAAAAGAAAAAAAATATATGTGACACACACACACATGCCTGAATCACATATAAAACTAATACAACATTGTATATTAACTATATTTCAATTAAAAAAATGTTTAAAAAGTTAGTGTGAGCATAAATCCTTGGCTTGTTCTCAGTCTTGGAAATAAAACTTTCAGTCTTTCACTGTTATACTTTAACTGTAAGTGTTTTATAGATTCCCTTTTTCAAATTGAGGGAGTTCCTTTCTATTCCTATTTTTCTGAGATATTTTTGTTGTGAACAAGTGTTGAATTTTTTCAAATGCCTTTTCTGAATCACTGATATGATTATCTGATTTCTTTTCATTATCCTGCTAATGTTGTGGATTATATTGAATGATTTTTGAATATTGAATCAGTTTTGAATCCCTGGAATAAACCCTACTGAGTCATCATTTATAATTCATGTATTGCTGAATTCCAATTGCTAATATGTTGTGAAGGATTATTGTGTCTATGCTCATGAGGAATATTGGTATGAAATATTCTCTTTTTTTGTACTGTCTTTGGGTTTGGTATCAGGTTAATACTAGCTTCATAAAATGAATTGAGAAGTATTATTTCCTCTTGTATTTCCTGGGAGAGAGTGTGTAAAAAATTGGTGTAAATTCTTTAAATGTTTGGGGAAAACTCTCCAGTGAAACCATCTGGGCTTGGAGGTTTCTTTTTTGGCAGTTTTAAAATTACAAATTCATTCTCTTTAATAGGTCTGTATGTGTCCATATTATCTATTTCATATTGATTAAATTATAGTAGATTTTATTTTTTGAGGAACTGGTGCGTTTCACCTAAGTTCTCAAATTTACATATCTATAGTTTTTCATAGCATTCCCTTGTTATCCTGGTAATATCTGCACTGTCTGTAGTGATAAACCTTGTTTTCATCCGCTGTGGTGATTTGTGATGTCTCTCTTTTTCCTCCTCAGGTTTTTAGGTGGTCAATTTCACTGATTATTTTTCTCCAAAGAATTAGTTCTTTGTTTTATCGATTTTTCTCTATTGTTTCTCTGTTTTTAATTTTATTGATCTCTGTTCTTATTTTTATGATGTCATTCCTTCTACTTACTTGGGATTTATTTTGCTCTTTTATTTTTTCCAGCTTTTGAGGTGATTGCTTATATTATTGCTTTGAGGCTTTCCTTTTTTTTTTTTTTCCTATTTTAGCGCTGCACCCACAGTAACACGAGATCTAAGCCACATGTGCTACCTACACCACAGCTCATGGCAACACCAAATCCTTAACCCACTGAGCGAGGCCAGGGATCGAACCCACATCCTCATAGATCCTAGTCATGTTCATTAACTAAGCCACAAAGGGAACTCTGAGGCTTTCCTCTTTTCTTATGTTTCCATTATTGCTATAAAATTTTCTCCCAGCGTAGCTTTAGCTGTGTCCTACAAATTTTTTTTTCTTTTTAATTCATTTTCACGTATTTTTAAATTTTTTTCTTTGGGACATGTTCTTTCAGCTATGGATTATTTATAAATTTGTTATTCTTTTTTTACCAAGATGCTTAGGTATTTACCTTTTATCCTTCTGTTACTGATTTCTCACCTTGTGATCTGAGAATACACTATGTGTGATTTCAATTGTTTTATCCTTATTGAGGTTTGTTTTATAACTCAGGATGTGGTCTGTGTACATGGGTACTTGGAATGAATGTGTTTTCTGCAGTTTTTAGTTGGAGTGGGAGCAGGGCTGGGTCCCTATTAATACTGGGGGAAGTGGAAATCCAGGTTCCCTGCCTGGCTTCCACTGACATTGTGGAAGGGTAAGCTCATTCTTGGTCATACAGTGACAAAATCTTCTTGCTTGACCTTATCTAGCCCTAGCCTAGCATGGAGGTTAGGCTGCCTCATTACAACTTTGTGAGTATGGAATTCGAAGCTGTCCACTCTGGTTTTACTGATGGGGACAGGGCTGCATTTTTTTTCCCCTGTGGTATATGGGTAGAGTACAGCAGGCTTGCAGTATTGTATTTCAGTATTGTTTTAAAGTTTTCTCTCTTGTTAGGCTTCTTGTTTACTGTCCAGAGAGGACAGGCTTTTGTTGGGGCATTTTTGTCTATACCTATTGACATGACTAGGTTATCAGCTTCTTCAGCTACAAGTCCAAGTTATAAGATGCAAAACAAAAGCACAGGAACCTCACCTCCGCACTGTTTCCTGGGTCCTGAAGTCCCTAGCTGGTGTGCTTTTTGCTCTTGATCCTTCAGGATCTTCTTCTGTTTTTTGTTTGTTTGTTTTTTGTTTGTTTGTCTTTGTGCCTTTTCTAGGGCTGCTTCCGTGGCATATGGAGGTTCCCAGGCTAGGGGTCTAATTGGAGCTGTGGCCACCAGCCTACACCAGAGCCACAGCAACGTGGGATCTGAGCCGCGACTATGACCTACACCACAGCTCACCACAAAACCGGATACTTAACCACTGAACAAGGCCTGGGTTCGAACCCACAAACTCATGGTTCCTAGTTGGATTTGTTAACCACTGCGCCATGATGGGAACTCCTTCTGTTTGTTTTTTATGTAATTTTCAGGACTTTAGTTGTCCTTAGTGGGAAAAATAGGGAGAAGTATGTCTGCCACATATTCCTAGAAGCAGAAGTCCCAAATTAGTTTCTGTAAATGTCACTTTTATGATTTCTCTCCACAGCCTCACAAATAGCTAACCCCTGACTGCTCTTCCATGGTACAGAGAAGCAGAGGAGGAGAATTTCAGAGGAGAAGACCTTATCTGAGGGTCTGATGTTGAGCACCTGGTGGGGGATTAGGACTCAGGCAAAAAAAAAAAAAAAAAAATTGTGGCTTGTCAGAAAATGGAGTGCTAAAGAGATCTAGAGTTGCGATGGCCCACAGGGAGGGGAACATGCTCTGAAGAAAATATTTGTGGAGTTCCCATCATGGCTCAGTGGTTAATGAACCCGACTAGTATCCATGAGGATGCAGGTTCGATCCCTGGCCTTGCTCAGTGGGTTAAGGATCCAGCGTTGCTGTGAGCTGTGGTATAGATCACAGATGCAGCTTGGAACTGGTGTTGTTGTGGCTGTGGTGTAGGCTGCCAGCTGTAGCTCCATTTCGATCCCTAGCCTGGGAACCTCCATATGCCAAGGGTGTGGCCTTAAAAAGACAAAAGACAAAAAATACATATATATTTGTAAATGTGGATAAATGGGGCAGAAGGAAAGAACCTTGGTTATGCTTTCTTTTAAAAAATCTTAAATAGGAGTTCCTGTCGTGGCGCAGTGGTAAACGAATCCGACTGGGAACCATGAGGTTGCGGGTTCGGTCACTGCCCTTGCTCAGTGGGTTAACGATCCTGCGTTGCCGTGAGCTGTGGTGTAAGGTTGCAGATGTGGCTCGGATCCTGCGTTGCTGTGGCTCTTGCATAGGCCGGTGGCTACAGCTCCGATTCAACCCCTAGCCTGGGAACCTCCATATGCCGCGTGAGCGGCCCAAGAAATAGCAAAAAGACAAAAAAAAAAATCTTAAATAATAGCAAATGAATCAAGAATAAGCTTGGTGTGTATCTCAGGAACAGATATGAATATGCTACTAACACATAATTTACTTACTAACCTTATTTATTGTCTCTCTCTCTCCCAGCTAATATATAAGCTCCAAGATGGTAGGAATTTTTGTCTGATTTGTTTACTAATGTATCCCTGGAGCCTATATTTGTGTCTACCATATACTGGCTCTCAATAGATCATTGTTGAACTATTTTTAATTGTTAATTAATTAAGAATTAACAATTTTTCCATTTATAATGATTTTTGTTTTTTCCATTATAGCTGGTTTACAGTGTTCTGTCAATTTTCTACTGTACAGCAAGGTGACCCAGTTACACAAATCACATTGCACAGAAAAGTTCTACTTCAGATCATCTTACCTCAGATTTTTAAAAAATTCCCTTTCTTATAAGAAGAGTAGAATAGTAGTAGTTGTAATAGTTAAAAATTTATGGAGTATTTACTAGTGGCAGACACATTAGTAATGACTTTCCACACACTGTATGAGTAAATGAATAACTTGGATTTGAGAGACCTAGATTCTGGCCACTAACTAGAGATCTTAATCCGGCCATGATCCTTTTTGTCTGGGCTGAGTGTCTAGATTTATGGAAGATGAGGATTGCACTAAAAGGTCATTCAGGTTCTTTTGTCCTCTATTATTCAGTAGTTCTATGAATGTTTACATTTTTTTATGTAACCTATCTATGATATCCATTTATCCACGAACTTATCCATTCATTCATTCATCCATTTCTCCTTCCATTCTTCCATGTATCCAACCATCCATCCAACCAACATGTTTTGTTTTTTTTTTTTTCATTTTTGGCCACCCTGTGGCGTATGGAGTTCCCAGGTTAGCGATCAGATCTGGGCTGCAGTTACGACCTATGCTAGGCCACTGTGCTGGGCTGGGGATTGAACCTGCATCCTGGCACTGCAGATGCTACCGATCCCATTTCACCACAGCAGGAACTCCCCAACATTTTTGGAATACTGACTATGTAACAAGGTCCTCAGGATATATAAGGATTTGTGTCAGAGGTAAAGCAGATGATTAAAGCTGTGCAGAGTGTTACTATGGATAACTGTGGAGTACCATGGAGTGTATAACTAGGTATAACCTCAAAGCTAAAGGTCTAGGTAGGGCTCTGTGTTGAATCTAGGTGGGAGCAGTGAGGGGCAGAAGTGGGTAAAACATGACCAACAGAGGGAAAAATACATACAAAGGCCCTGAGACAGCAAAGAGCTTTACTGTGTAAAGGAAAGAAAACTGTTCATGGGGGAGTTTAGTGAGCTAAGGGCAGTGTGGGTATGAGATAAAATCAAAGAAGCAGACAGGTGCATCTAAGTGCTTAATAGAGTGCTAAGAGACCAGCTATGTGTACATCTTGTCTTCCTTTCAGCTCCTTGAGGGAGAATGGATGGAATGGTGGATGGGGGAGGCTACTCTTAGCTCCCCTTTCTGCATTTCTATTTCTTGGAGACTTTTTACAGCATGAAAAAGTAGTAAATAACCTCGTTAGGTCAGAATTGAGAAAGGAATATCTAGTTAAAATTGTTAGGCTTCTCAGGAGACTGACTACTGTGTAGGTCATTTCTC
Organism: Phacochoerus africanus; assembly: GCF_016906955.1. Taxonomy (NCBI): domain Eukaryota; kingdom Metazoa; phylum Chordata; class Mammalia; order Artiodactyla; family Suidae; genus Phacochoerus; species Phacochoerus africanus. Next base: position 96,251,057 of record NC_062560.1, read on the forward strand.
ATAAGGCCATTTGGATGAATCTAACTTCCCAGAAGAGCCCTTAGGCTCATCAAATTTTATACCCCAAATTTGCTCATTTAAAAATAAATGCTATGTATTTCCTAAAAGGTGCTGCTAATCACATTGCACAGAAAAGTTCTACTTCAGATCATCTTTCCTCAGATTTTTTTAAAAAATTTCCTTTCTTATAAGATGAGTAGTATAGTAATAGTTTTAATAGTTAAAAATGTATGGAGCATTTACTAGTGGCAGACACCTTAGTAATGACTTTCTATGTATTGTTTAATTTACTATGTGCCAGCCACTATTCTAAGTGTTTTACATAACTCATTGAATCCTCACCACAACCTAGAAGTAAGAACAGTTGTTATACCTATTTTACAGGTGAAACTTAAAACTAGACGAGTGTATTTGCTATTCAAGTTGGGGAGTTAATAATTCAAACATCAGCAATCAAACTCCAGGGACTGGGCATTCAACTCTTTAACTGTGCGATGAGTTAAGCCAACATGAGCTGCTGGTACCAAAATACAAAGGAGTCAGAAAGGGCAGAAGTCAAAAGATAGACCTCAGAATCCAGTTAATGAATTAGGAATTAGAGGGAAGGGCAAGCTCGGATATTGGGCTCAGTTCTAAACTGCATCCAGACCTGAGTGGGACTAATTTGAGGACTCAAGTTGGGGTATGGGGGTGATTCTGAGTCAGAAGCCAACAGGAACAAACCAGAAGTGGAGTAGGAACACCATTTATGAGTCTGCAATCATTCTGTTTGGCTCTGGTGGTTGGAACACATGCTCCCTTTGAAAGCCTGATGTCTAATCCCCCAACAAACTGCCCAACTTAAAGGTAACCTTCTGCATTTGTCAGGACCAGCATGGAGAATCAAGGGTGGTGGAATAGAGAGAGTGCACAAAGCAAGGGAAGGGAAAGGCATAATGAGGAGGGCTCACTTCAATTATTATTTGAGTCTCACCCCCTCCTTGTTACACCATTGTACTATTTTTACTTTATTGTATAAATCACTTGTATACAGTCTTAGATTCCTCAAAAGGAATTCTCCACTCACCTGCATCCCCAAAGCATCTTTAAGAGAATAAGTGCTTTTCATCAGCAGTTATGGTGCACTTGAAACATGTCAAGGACCAGAGAAATACAAGGAATACACAGAAAGGAGAGGAGACTGAAAAGCACCTAACGCATCAGGAACACAGTTGAGTAATAAGGAGAAAAAGAGCCTCTGAAAAAAATCAAATTAGGTTGAAACAAGAGGCTGCGGGAGAGCCTCCTTCTGTGTGAGAAATGCACTTATTTTAAGACATTGATTTTGCATTATCTATTTGCTTTTTAAAATGTGCACTGACTTTTAAAACATTTTATTTTAAGGTAGTTTTGTTACCTACAGTTGTATGAAATAACACAGAGATAGCCTAAGTATGCTTTACCTAGGTTCTTCCAGTGATGACATTTTGTATAACTACAGAAGATACCACACCTGGAAATTAATATTGATACAACCCTATTATTGCATTCAGATCTCCCCAATTTTAATTGTTGTGTGTGTGTGTCTGTGTGTGCTTACTTATATGTTACCACCTGAGCAGATTTGTGTTACCACAACTGCAGCCAAGATACAGAACAGTTCCGTAACCACAAGGGTTACTCTGTTGCCCTTTTATAACCAAACTCACCTCCTTACAGCATCCCCCAAACCTATCCTTAATCACGGGTAATCACAAATCTATTCTTTTTTTTTTTTTTTTTTGGCATTTCTTGGGCCGCTCCCGCGGCATATGGAGGTTCCCAGGCTAGGGGTCTAATCGGAGCTGTAGCCACCAGCCCACGCCAGAGCCACAGCAACACAGGATCCGAGCCGCATCTGCAACCTACACCACAGCTCATGGCAACGCTGGATCGTCAACCCACTGAGCAAGGGCAGGGATCGAACCCGCAACCTCATGGTTCCTAGTTGGATTCGTTAACCACTGCGCCATGACGGGAACTCCACAAATCTATTCTTCATTTCTGTGATTTTTGTCATTTTTAAAAGTTAGAGAAATGGAATCATACAGTATGCTAACCTTTTGTGATTGGCTTTTTTTCCCCACTCAGAATCATTTCCCAGAACTCATCCAAATCATTGCTCCTAGTAATGGTTTGTTCCTTTTGACCACTGAGTAGTTTTCCATGGTGTGGATGTAATATGATGTATTTTAATCATTTAATCATTTACTGTTCAAGCACCTCTGGGTTGAATCCAGTTTTTGGCAACTGCGAATAAAGCTGCTTTTGATAACTGTGTACATGTTTTTGTGTACACATGAAGTATTAGTGCTCTGGAATAAATGCTCAAGTGTGCAACTGCTGGTGTCACGATAGTCGCATGTTTAGTTTTATAAGAAATTGACAAACTTTTTTCCAGAGTGGCTATACCACTTAAATTCCCATTGACAATATATGAATGATCTGATTCCTCTGCATACTCTCCAGTATTTGGTGTTGTCACTTTTTTTTTCTTTTTATGGCTGCACCTGTGGCATATGGAAGTTCCCAGGCTAGGGGTCAAATTGGAGCTGCTGCTGCCGGCCTACACCACAGCCACAGCAATGCCAGATCCGAGCCACATCTGTGACCTACACCACAGCTCACAGCATCACTGGATCCTTAACCCACTGAGCAAGGCCAGCGATTGAACCCGCATCCTCACAGATAGTAGTCAGACTGGTTACTGCTGCACCACAATGAGAACTCCACTTCATTTTAGCATGTCTAATATATGTGTAGTAATATACATTGTGGTTTTAATTTGCTTCTCTCTTACTGTTAATGATGCTGAATATGGACATATCTTAGAGATACTGCAGGTTTGGTTCTAGATCACCACAATTGAGCAAATATCAAAATAAAGCAAGTCAAATAACTTTGTGGTTTCCCAGTGCATAGAAAAGTTATGTTTACACTATAGTCCATTGTGTGTGCAATAACATTGTGTCTAAAAAACCAATGTACATACCTTAATTTTAAAAGAATTTATTGCTAAAAAATGCTAGCCATCTTCTGAGCCTTCAATAGTCTTTTTGCTGGTGGAGTGTCTTGCCTGCTAACTGATCAGGGTGGTAGTTGCTAACGATTGGGTTGGCTGTGGCAATTTCTTAAAACAGGACAGCAATGAAGTTGGCCACATTGCTTGACTTCTTTTCATGAACAATTTCTCTGTGTCGTGCAATGCTGTTTGATAGCATTTTACCCACATAAAACTTCTTTCAAAATTAGAGTCAGTCCTCTCAAACACTGCTGCAGCTTTATCAACAAGTTTAACTAATAATCTAAACCCTTTACTGTCATTTCAGTTGTCTTCTCGGCACCTTCACCAGAATTAGATTCCATCTCAGGCAACTCCTCATCTATTGAATTTTTATCATGATATTGCAGCAATTTCAACATATCATCAGGTTCCATTTCTAATTTGAATTCATTTGTTATTTCCACCACATCTATGGTGACTTCCTCCACAGAAGTCTTGCATCCCTCAAGGTCATTCGTGAGGGTTGGAATCAGCTTCTTCCAAACTCCTGTTAATGTTGACATTTTGACCTCTTTCCATGAATCACCAAAGTTCTTAATGGCATCTAGAATGCTGAATCCTTTTCAGAAAGTTTCAATTTATTTTGCCCAGATCTGTCAGAGGAATAACTATCTATGGCAGCTATAGCCATGTGAAATGCATTTCTCAAATAATAAAACTTGAAAGTCGAAATGACTCCTTGATCCGTGGGTTGCAGAGTGGATGTTGTGTTAGCAGGAATGAAAACAACATTAATCTCATTGTACACCTCCATGAAAAACTCTTGGGTGACCAGGTGCATTGTCAATAAGCATCAGTATTTTGAAAAGAATCTTTCTGAGCAGCAGTTCTCAACAGTGGGCTTAAAATATTTGATAAACCATATTATAAACAGATATACTGTCATCCAGGCTTTGTTGTTCCAATTTTACAGCACAGGCAGAGTAGATTTAGCATATTTTTTAAGCACCCTAGGATTTTCGGCATGGTAAATAACTATTGACTTCTCAACTTTAAAGTCCCCGGCTGCATTAGCTCCTAACAGTCAGCCTGTCCTTTGAAAATTGGAAGCCAGGCATTGGCTTCTTCTCTCTAGCTATGAAAGTCTTAGATGGCATCCTTCTCCAATATTAGGCTGCTTCGTCTATATTGATAACCTGTTGTTTGGTGTAGACATCTTCATACATTTCCTTAGCTAGATTTTCTAGTAACTTGCTGTAGCTTCTATATCAGCACTTGCTGTGTCACCTTGCACTTTTATGTTGCATGTGACTGGGACTTGTAGGATATCTTCTTAAATATAGAGAGTGGTTTTCAATTACCTATGCATCTTTCTGCTGAAATGATTTCAATGTTGTTTGCACAGGGTGAATGTTGACAGTTCCCTGTGCATGGTTTCAATCTCTCTTTATTGACTCTTGGTATTCTCCTGGGGTGGTAGAGAAAGTATATCTTTCTCTAGGCACATCTATGGTCATGTTATTGCCTTTACCCACCCCATCCCCCTTCCGCCAAATCAAATACTTGATCTATTAAATTTTACTGGACCAGATCACATTCCCAGCAACAGTTTAAGCAACAATCGGGAAGAAAATGTTTGTTTACAGTGGTTTCTCTTGATAACTTCCTCTCTAGTTCTTTTATGCTATCATGGCTCACAGCTGTTCTTATACCTCTACAAAGTAGACAGCTAGCCCAAGTGACAGTATTTTGGATAAAGAGGGAAAACTGTAATGACTTGCTCCTCCTCAATTCTTTCTATTCATGGGCCAAAGCCTGAAATTGCACCATCACTTCTCTGTCTTTATCTTACTCTATCCCTTTTGACACAGGTAAGCACACCTTCCTTTTAGAAACCCTCTTTCGTCATGACTCTCATGACACCACACTCTCCTGGTTTTTCTCCTACCTAACAGAGTGCTTTTTCTGTTACTTGGATGGCTCCCCTTTCTCTGTCTTCTAAAATTCGGGGTTCTTCATCACTTAATTGTGTCCTACCCTCTCTTTCCTATATTCATTAAGTAGGTTATCTCATTTAGTTTTATGGCTTTTATATAGTCCCTGTGTTGATGACTCCCAAACTTATAACTCCCTCATAGTTCAGACACGTATCTCCAATTGGCTTCTTGGTATCTCTTGGGTGTCCAATATATAGAGAGCAAGCATAATATGCTCAAAACATAATTCAATTGATTCTTTCCCCTAGTCCCCTCCTCTGCCCTGGTCAAACCTATCTTTTGATTACATAGTATTTTTCATCTCACTTAATGGTGTTGCAATTCACCGAAATGTCTAACCCTAAAAACACAAGAATCATCCTTAATTTCTCCTTTTCTCTGATAACTCACCTCCAGTTCATCATCACATGCTCTAAACTTTACCTCTAAAAGGTACATATATATATGTAGATTCCATCTCAGGCAACTCCTCATCTATTGAAGTCTTATCATGAGATTGCAGCAATTTCGACATATCATCAGGTTCCATTTCTAATTTAGGAAATATATATATTTCTTATTTCTACCCAGTTAGCAATCTAGTTAGTCACCATCATCATTCAGCTGAACTACTATAATAGATTCTTTAATGCTTTTCCCTATTTGTTTCTTGCCCTCTTGCACAACCACCCTCAGGACTAATCTTTTGCAAATGTTAGTCGACCCATGCTTAAACTTTTTGTAGCTGCATGAACTACCTCTCTGATCCCAACTTGAACTACCTCACTGATATCAACTTGAGATATATCTCTACATATATTGCACTGATTCACTAAGTTCCAGCTGCATCATTTTTCTTTCCAAATCACCATATCCCAAAAGTCACTTCCTGGAGGTCTTCCCTGACCCTCATCCTGTCTAATACAGTTCCTTCATCTACCATTCTGCTATCCCCTTACCCTGTTTTATTTTTTATCTTTGTACTTATGACTATCTGAAAGTACTTTGTGCCTTAGGCTGAAATTTGCTTCAAAAATGAATGTATTATAATGAATGGTGAACTTAACCACGTAGTTTTGAACAAGAAGCTTTTCTTGAATTCCAATTTCACTACTCAAAGACTACATTCATGTTCATAGTCAATCATATCAGGATCGATTGCAGTAATGGCTTATAAAATTAATACATATATATATATATTCCAGTGACATCACTTTTTTCAAATGAAATCTTCTGTGGAACCCCAATAAATCAAACAGATAAAGATGGAATTTCTTGGAGTTCCCATTGTGGCTCAGCAGAAACAAATCTGACTGGCATTCATGAGAACATATGTTTGAACCCTGGCCCAGCTTAGTGGGTTAAGGATCTGGCATTGCCATGAGCTGTGTTGTAGGTTGTGGATGTGGCTCAGATTCCACGTTGCTGTGGCTCTGGTGTAGGCCAGTAGATGTAGCTCTGATTGGACCCCTAGCCTGGGAACCTTCATAGGCTGCAGGGGCAGCCCTAAAGAGAAAAAAAAAAAATGGAATTGCTTAGTGAAGCAGGGAATAGTTTGGGATATTGAGCCTGTCAGTCTTGCCTCTTGAAGCTTCTCTAGAGGCCCCTATTACCCACCAAGGAACCCTGGAATCTAAAACAGGGATTGAACCATTGATTTAGAAACTTGATAGAATGCAATGCAGGGTTCCAAGAGTTATCCCTACTCCTCTAGCTTATGTAGATATGCTAAATATATTTAGCAGTAGTTATGGAAATCAAAAGCCCTATATACATTGACTCCATTAAGTTCATGGCCTAAGAATATGTCCTGTTTAAACAGATATTAGACCAGGGCATTGTTAGTTTTCTAAGAACAGGGACTTGTGGCACCAAAGTCAAAGATTAAATCAAAGCACCTAGTGCAATGCCAGAGGAAATTACCCTTGAGATGAATGGGTGTTTCTAAACTGCTATTAGTTGAAGAGGAGTTCAGCTGAGAAGGTCACTGAATAATTTTTTTGAGTAGAGAAGATGTTCATGTTTCTCTTGTTTCTTTATAAATCATTGGTGCTGTTATGAATTATGACTTCTATAGTGTTGGGAAATAGGACCTCATGGGAGTGGCCAGTTCAGGAGACATGCTTGATTTGAGAGTCCTCATCATGATTAATCAAACCCAAATACTGTCCCACCTGCAGGATCATGTCCTATAAGATGAGTAGTTCTGTGACTAAGTGACTAATTGGTGACTTGGCAAGAGTTTATCTATTCTTTTGATGATTGATTCAAAAAGTAAGATTGTTACACTCAGTTCACTAAGATTATTTCCAGGAACTAGGATGATATCCAATAGCAAGAGCCATTAGGAGAGACTAAGAAAGTCAATATAGCTATCATCGACATATGGCCCAATTAAGCTGTCATTTTAATTAAGGGAAAAAGTCAGTTTCAATATCTGTCTTACTAGACAAGGAAACCTTTTAAGCTGCTTAAAGCCAGGTTAAATGATCAGAGACGCCAGGTGTGTAGGTGGAGACACAACCAAAGGAGATACAACCGTAGATGCTCTATCCTATTTTAGGCCAGAAACTGACCTAAGGAGCATAGTCCAACTCCCTCTGCAAGTTCTGGGGAGAAAGAGCTATTTTTTTAGCCTCTTTCGAGAACCTTCCATGTATGATATGTAGCCAAGCCCCAATTTGATATGACAGAATGAGGACTGTATTGTGATTTATCTAGGTCCTAAATCCTTCTGTTAGCAGTTCACAGGACACTTTTCTTTGGTTCCTAGTGATGAAAACATAACCTTTCAGATTGGTATACCAATCAACTCTCTAACCCAACCCTGTTCAAACCCAACAGGACTGGGTTAGAAATAGGATCAACCCATTTACCAAAATACACCTAAAGAAAGACGATTCAATGTATTGTGTACCCTTTCCCCAACCACTCCTACCACCATACACACATGCCCAGAAGGAGGCGCTGTAATGTGGCAAGTAGCCTAGGGATCCTGGCAAGGTTGGGAATAGGGCCCCTGCTGTCTCCAGAGAAGTAGATCACAAATGACCTTGAAATTCCAGCCTTTTAAAATGTCTATTTCTGAAGTAACTTTTTTCCATCATGCTCTTAAACCTTCTGACTGCATTCTAATCTAACTTCTTGTTTTTTTTTAAATAACAGCTTTATTGAGATATTGTTCACACACCATAAAATTTGCCCTTTTAAAGCATACAAGTCAGTGATCTTTAGTATATTCACAGAGTTGTGCAATCATCACCACTGTCTAATTCCAGAACATTTTCATTTCCCTGAAAAGAAACCCCACACTCGTTAGCAGTTACTCCCCATTACCCGAGCCCCAACTGCTTCTCTCTGGACTTGCCTGTCCTGGAAGTTCTTATTTTGTTAACTGCTTTACTTTTTTCAAAGGCCTTTTCCTAGATGTTAGGATAATTTTCAATTTTCTTTCCAAATTGGCTTAGAATAAGTAGATTCTTAGAGTTGTTTGTTTGTTTATTTATTTATTTTTGTCTTTTTAGGGCCACACATATGGCATATAGAGATTCCCAGGCTGGGGTCAAATTGGAGCAATAGTCTCTGGCCTATGCCACAGCCACAGCATCGCCAGATCCAAGCTGCGTCTGTGGCCTACACCACAGCTCACGGCAATGCTGGATTGTTAACCCACTGAGCGAGGCCAGGGATCAAACCTGAGTCCTTATGGATACTAGTCAGATTCATTTCTGCTGAGCCACAATGGGAACTCCTATTTTTATTTTTATTTAATTTTTTACTGTACAAACAGCTCCATCATGATCATTTCATGCTATTTTTTTTCCACCAAGCCCTCTTAAACCTTTACTCTTTGTCTTATCGAAGAGGCACTATAGGATAGTGGCTAAAGGAGTGAAAGACAGACCTGTGTTGTAATCTCAGCTCTGTCAATTAGGAGCTCTGTCATCATAGGGCAAGTTATTTACTTCTCTGTGCCTCAGCTTCCCCATGTATAAAATGAGAATGGTAATAGTACCTGTGTTGTATAGTTGTTCTGGAGATTGAATAATTGAATACAGGAAAACGCAAGGCAAAGTGCCTGACGTATATTAAATGCTTATTTAACTATTGCTTGTATTATGTTTAAGCTACAGAATATGATATAACTTAGACTGTGTTACAAACATGCAGTTATGACAGATTCTGTATGCGTTGGTTCCGTGATAACAAGAACATCGAAGATAGCTACAGAGATCATATTTTAGTTTCTTGTACATTCCTGCATTTTCAATATATCCCGTCAAAAATTCATGTTGACTGCTTTCCTACAGATCTAAAATCACTGTATCCTCTCTTCCCAGATTCAACTGAGGCCTAAACCAGTCGGGATTCCACAAAGAGAGCCACACAAACCAGTCGCCTAGACAGTTGATTTGCATTTGCTGACATCTCAGTTATTTTCAGGTGAGTCCAGGATAGCCCATCCAAGGAGGAAAACATAGCAGGTTTTAGATTTTTTTTTCAGCTCCTGTGAGAACTTGAGAAAAACATTTTTTTTTTTTTTTTTACATTTTATCTTGGATTTCACCAAGTCCTAGGGAACAGCAAGTTTTCCCAGAGGAGAGTTATTTTTCCTTGAGAACTCTCTTCACTATATCACCGGATATGCATTCACTTTTTACCATTAGAATCCGGTAATAGGAATGATAAGGGCATAAGGGAGTTATTTCTTCAAAACAGTTGGTTTATGTATTCTAAAACTCTGTTAAAACAAGAAAAAAATAGGAAGGCATTGGAGACGAGACTTCACCCCTTTCAGAAAATGACACCACGTGGAATGCTGAATAGATCTTTCTCTCTGCATGAGATGATATTAGTGGCCTAGAAATAGAACTTGGTAAAATGAAGCTCACAGTCATAAATAGACAACCGAAGGTTTGGAAGTGCAGGGAGGGGATTTAATCAGGAAAACGTTCTTTTAATTTTAACGGTTTTTCATAGCAAAGCCACGGAGGAACTTAGAAAGAGGACTAATTAAAACAGGGGGACAGAGGGTGAAGTAGATGATTCTTGTACCGAGGCTACTGCAATACAGGAAAAGTGCATGGGTATATTCGCTTCTCAAGAAAATTGTGGACCTGTTCGTGCAAACCATGACCCAGGTCAGCCCGACGTGGCAGGGTGCTTTGTTAGAATGTGTATCCCAGTTAGAATAGTGCTGCCTGGAATTGGACCATGAGAGTGGCAAGCAGAGTAAGACAGCATTTAATAGACTGTCTTAGGAGCTGTGCCTGCTGTTGATTTGGCTGCTTTGGTACAGCACATGGATCTGGGTTTGCTGTAAACTTTGCAGATGACTCAACCAGAGTATTGGCCAAAATGCGGTGCTGGCAGCCTACAACAATTCAGCAGTGTAATTTAGAGGTTAAGAGCACAGGCTCTGGAGTTAAATCTACCTGGGTTTTAGTTTCCTCCTTCTTCTTTGCTTCCGTCCCTGCCATAACTGTTTGTTGAGTGCTAAGTAATAGGCAGGCACCATGCTCCCCAGTGGGGATATAATGTGGAAGAATACTAAATACGGTTCTTGTCCATTTCAAGTTTATTGTCTAGCTCGGGAACGAACAACAACAACAAAAATACTAACTGTAAGAATTACTGTGGAAGAAACAAAATTTGGTGATGGGGTAAAGGGAAGTATATCATGAAGTTAATGAGGTATTGTGGTAAAGTCTACCACCTACTCACTGTGAAAACTTACCTTCTCTTAATCTAAAATGATCTCACTTTTCAACTAGGGATAACAATAATTCCTTTTTTATAGGGTTTTGGTGAAAATTAGAAGAGATAATGTAGGAGTTCCCCTTGTGGCTCAGCAGTAACAAACCCAACTGGTATCCATGAGGATGCGGGTTTGATCCCTGGCCTTGCTCAGTGGGTTAAGGACCTGGCGTTGCCATGAGCTGTGGTGTAGGTTGCAGCTGCAGCTCAGATCCTGCATGGCTGTGGCTGTGGCATAGGATGACAGTTGCAGCTCTGATTCGACCCCTAGTCTGGGAACTTCCATATGCCACACATGCAGCCCTAAAAAAAAAAGAAGTAATGCATAGATAATGCTTAGGTCAATTATTGGCATTGAGTACAACCATTGCTACTGCTATTCTATGATCAACAAGGCCTAATGACACTAAACCTTCTCTAAACTAACATCCCAGGTCCTTTGGCCATTCTTTTCCTAAAGTAAATTTCCTGATCTCTTGCTGTTTTGGTATTCTTTCCAGACACCCAAGCTGGTGTTTGAGCACTGTCTCCATAATCTGATAAGCTAGCACTTGGAGAGGACTCAGCTGAGGTTCTGAGGGTTGCTAGTGGCAAAGTTGAACTGCAAACATATTGGCAAAGGTCTGTGGGGGTGGGGGCAGGTCTGAGGCAGAATAACTAGTGAGATACTCAGTGTTCAGTGTTTTCCCTACTCACCTTTCAGCGTCCCTCATTTGATCAGTGAGTGTTTTCCTTCCCAAGTTCAACTAAAATTATCTCTCCCTACTGAAACCTATTTGCATAGGAGCTGCTGCATTTAATTACAGTGATGTATGAATGACTAAATTGGCTTACAATGTTGGTTTAAATGGGCTAACCCCATCCTACCCCCAATGTTGGCTTTAGGTGCCAAATGACCCCAGAAGGGATGTATTAGCTGTGTGAGTATGTTTGTTCTTTAGGAAAACTTGATCAGCTCACTGCTATGTCTTTATTCCAAATTGGGAGGAATAGCCAGTAAAATAGAAGACAAAATAATCATGGCAATGGGAGAGAACTGACTGGGCAGAACTACATGGAAAGGAAAAAAAAATCTGGAAATTTGTAGTGGACTGCAATCTTACTATGTATTAAATGGTTTAGAATCCACATAATGCTGTTGACATTATTCAGGTTTTTCCTTGGTAAAGTAAGACTAATAGCAATTACTTTACAGGATTGTAGGGAGGATTAAATGAGTCGGTAAATGAATGGTGCTTGGAGCAATTCCTTTCATAGTGTAAGCATTTTTTTTTGTCTTTTTTCTTTTTAGGGCTGCACTCATGGCATATGGAGGTTCCCAAGCTAGGGGTCTAATTGGAGCTGTAGCTGCCAGCCTACTCCACAGCCACAGCAACACAGGATCTGAGCCACATCTGTGACCTACACCACAGCTCACGGCAATGCCAGATCCTTAACCTACTAAGCGAGGCCAGGGATTGAACCCGCATCCTCATGGATACTAGTTAATTTCGTTAACCACTGAGCCATGGTGTAAACATTAAGAAAGTGTCATGGGATTAGTATAAGTCTGTGCTTGTTAAAATCTTGGATCTAGATCAAGGGAGGTGATAAAGTCTATTTTCCTTGGTGCTGGACAGACCAGAGTTAAAACACTTGAGTCCAGTTCTTGGCGATGTAAGCATGTTTTATTTATATCACTGAGAATTTTTTTTACTACTAATTAAGCTCCATATTTTGTCCAGATTTCACCATTTTTTTAAAGTGGTAAAACATACATAAGATAAAGTTTACCATTTTAAACATTTATTAAGTTTAAACTTTAGTAACATTAGGATATTCACATTGTTGGGCAACCATTACCGCCATCCATCTCTAGAAATTTCTCATCTTTGAAAACTGAAACTCTGTACCCATTAAAGAAATAATTCCCTGGAGATCCCATTATGGCTCATTAGGTTAAGGACCCTAAGGATCCAATATTGTCTCTGTGAGGACATGGGTTTGATCTCTGGCCTGGCTCAGTAGGTTAAGGATCCAATGTTGTCATAAGTTGCAGTGTAGGTTGCACATGTGGCTTGGATCTGGAGTTCCTGTGGCTGTGGTGTAGGCTGGCAGCTGCAGCTCTGATTTGATCCCTAGCCTGGGGACTTCCATATGCTGTGGGTGCAGTCATAAAAAGGAAAAAAAAAATAGAGTTCCCATCGTGGCTCAGCGGTTGACGAACACGAATAGTAATGAGGATATTGGTTCCATCCCTGGACTTGCTCAGTGGGTTAAGGATCCAGCATTGCTGTGGCTGTGGTGTAGGCCTGCAGCTATAGCTCCGGTTCCACCCCTAGCCTGGGAACCTCCATGTTCCACATGTGTGATTTAAAAAAAAAAAAAGGACAAAAAAAAAATCTCTCATTCCCCCCTCCCTACAGCCCCTGGTAACCACCATTCTGCTTTCTGTATCTATAAATTTGATTACTCTAGGTATCTCATATAAGTGATAGAATAAAATATTTGTCCTTTTGTTGCATCTGGTATAGTTCATTAGCTTGATGTTTTCAAAGTTCATCTATGGTGTAGCATGTGTTAGAATTTCTTTCCTATTTTTTTTTTGTTTTTGTCTTTTTAGGGCCTCACTGGTGGCATTTGGAGGTTCCCAGGCTAGGAGTCCAATCAGAGCTGTAACTGCTGGCGTACACCACAGCCACAACACCAGATCTGAGCTGTGTCTATGACCTACATCATAGCTCACAGCAACACCAAAACCTTAACCCAATGAGTGAGGCCAGGGATTGAACCTGCATCCTCATGGATGCTAGTCGGGTTCATTAATCACTGAGCCACGACAGGAGCTCCAGAATTTCCTTTTTTTTTTTTTTAAGGCTGATTAATATTCCATTGTATGGATATATCATATTTTGTTTATCCACTCATCTGTTGATGGACATTTTGGTTGTTTCCACATTTTGTCTATTAGATTCTTTTGGGTGTACACTCAGAGGTGAAATTGCTGGCTCATATGGTAATTCTATGCCAAATTTTTTGAGGAATTGCCCTGCAGTTTTCCACAGTGGCTGTACCATTTTACACGCCTACCAGTGATGTATAAAGCTTCCAATTTCTCTCCACTGAGTAGTTTTGGAGGCTTTTAAATTAGTTGCCGACACATAAAAATCACGTCTGTCAACCTTGTTTTCCTTTGTGTCGGGGGCTGGGGAGAATGAGTGTTATTTGCTTTAATTCCAGATTGAGGGTCTAGGGGACAGCTCCAAAGCTAAAGAGTAGAGGTTCTAGGGAAGTCAATCTGGACTCAATTTAAAGTACTCAAAGAGGGCTGCTTTGGAAAATTGAGAGTTTCCAGTCATCTCTTAGAGCCCTATCTGTCAGGGACATTGTAAAGGAGATTGGTGAGCTGAGTGAAAGTTTGGAACAGAAGCCCTTTTTGCACTTACCAAAATCAAATATTCCGCCATATTAAACACTGCAGAGAAAGCATCAAGAGTAATTTCCATGAATGCTTTAGAACATCATGGCGTTATAATCACCATATACATAACTATAATGTTAAACCCCCAATAATGAATCTATCGCTAAAGGAACAGTTTTTAGTGTTAGTACCTGGGCATCGGAGGAATATTTTGCCTGCCTTAGCCCATTACTTATTTGGTCTCTAAGTTCTGGTTGTAGAGCTTATATGAAACCTATCTGAAAAGTCTGAGTTAAATTTGAGGTCTGTATTGTCCATTTCCCCTACTTTTGCTTCTCCATGAAGAGCTTTGCTACAATGACAGATGGCCTCTATTTTTAATGGACTTGTAAAGATGGGAAGTATGATTGGCTTAGAGGGCTTTGGGACAGAATTTTTCAAGGATGTTTATTTTAGTACAAAGGGAATATGAAATCCTCTCTAGCATCTGTAGGATGAGAAATTGGTCCATGCCCCCAAGTGGCAATGGAGCAGCCATTAACATCTACCCATAAATCGAGGGCATCTTTTTGCTTATTCCAGTCTTTGGCCTCTGCATACTTAATGAGAAGGTTTTTCTTTCTTTTTTTTTGTTTTTTGGTTTTGGTCTTTTTGCCTTTTTTAGGGCCGCTCCCACAGCACATGGAGGTTCCCAGGCTAGGGGTCTAATCGGAGCTGTAGCCACTGGCCTACACCAGAGCCACAGCAACGCAGGATCCGAGCTGCGTCTGCAACCTACACCACAGCTCATGGCACCGCCAGATCCTTAACCCACTGAACGAGGCAGGGATCGAACCCACGACCTCATGTTACTCGTCAGGTGTGTTAACCACTGAGCCACGATGGGAACTCCTTAATGAGGAATTTAATCTAGCAGTCTTTCACTAGATTTGTGAAGAGTTTATGATCCATTCTTGACAACGTGGATCTTCCAGAACTTTATGAGCCTTGAAATCAATCGATTTTTTGCAAAGCATTAAAAAAATTGACATTCTTTGGCCAGAGGTCAGCACGGGTCAATGCTACCATAGGTGAAAGGAGATTAGAGAACGAGATAGGGTGAGAGAGGAGAATTGATACAAAATTCTCATGGCTCGTGATCCTAGGGAAGCTGGGCATTGCGTGCACTAACACTGCAGATCCCTCCTGTCCTCTGGGGTCTGACACAGAGGCAATATAGGCAATGTCCTGAATGTTCTTAGGAAGATATAGGATGCCCTAGGTCCATGGATATAGTGACCATATTACTTCACAGACCCAAGAAGGACCCTGCCTTTTCCATGATAAGTTGCTTGATGTCAACAACACTGACTCTTTGGAATTCCTATCGTGGCGCAGCAGAAACGAATCCAACTAGGAACCATGAGGTTACAGGTTCAATCCCTGGCCTTGCTCAGTGGGTTAAGGATCCGGTGTTGCCGTGAGCTGTGGTGTAGGTTGCAGATGTGGCTCGGATCTGGTGTAGCTGTGGCTATGGCATAGGCCAGGGGCTACAGCTCTGATTAGACCCCTAGCCTGGGAACCTCCGTATGCTGCAGGTGTGGCCCTAAAAAAAGGACAAAAAACAAACAAAACGAAAAAACCCCCAAAACAACATTTACTCTTTTTCATTTCTAATTCTCAATAGTCTGTAGATAGAATGTAGTTTTAAGAATACCAACTCTAGAGACCACCTGGGATTCAATGTCAGCTCTGCCCATTACTATCTATATGCTTTCATCTAATTCCTTAACCTCATCAAATTTTAATTTACTCATCTATTAATGGGGGAGGTCATAACAGCACAGGCCACATATGATTGTTTTGAGTATTAAATGTGATAATGCACATAACAAACAACCAAATGTTGGCTGAAGGGAAAAGTCCATGCCAGTATTATTTTCTGCCCACATTCTTTCCTGCCAATACTATAAACACAATAAATATCTAATTTCTCTGCTTAACACAGAGTTGGCCTTAAAGGATTCTAGGTAGTATGATTAAAAATTGTTGAATCCCCTACCTTAAATATTTCCTTCATTCTCTATCATGGCATCTGAAATTTCATTTAAGATTTAGTTTCCTTGTCTATGGGAGACTTTCTAATCTTTAGGAATGCCTTACAAAACTGGAAAAAAAATCTCTGTGAAAAGGAATACTGTAAGCCACTACTTGACAATTCATCAATTAATCAACAGTTCTTACTGAGAGTTCATTAACAGCCAACCCAAACTAGCTTTTTGAAAACAACATCTGGTTAAATGTAGGAGGAGTCAAGAATACGAAAAAAAGGGCAAGAGAAACTAAAAGGATATGGGGGTGGGTGGGTTCTAAAACCCAGTATTGCCAATGATATAATTTGCCCAGGAGTTCATCAATGATACTTAACAAAGTAGGGATAAAACTGAACAACAAACTCTATGTGAGCAAGGGATACAATCTCTGACTCTGTATCTCTTTCTTGGCTGAGATGAACTAACCTCTCAGTGTCTCAGTTTCCCTGTCTCTGTGATGCTTGTCTGCATCAGGCATCTACCAAGGTGCCAACTAAGCAGGCTATCTGCTGGTACCAAAGACAAGCTCCATTTCTTATTTCTCCCTCTGGGCAAAGAAGGAGGTAGTTGTCCCAGGACCACATTGTGAAGCCTAAGAGCCAATCCATGATCAAGCTGCCTGAGGGCCTCACCGCATAGGGTGTCTCTCTGGAAATGTTGTTGTCCTTTACCTCTTGCCCAGTTTTTCACCGTCCTTTACTTTTTTCCCAGTTTTCTTCTGGCAACTGGTGTTCCCTCTGCACCCAATTCAGCACCCTTCAGATGAATATCAAGTAATTTAAGCCATTTAAGACCTCAGCACACTCTCCTACCCAACTCTGGGTGTGGTATGATTAGCACTTTCTAGTTCTCGGTTTGTAATAAAAAGTCCTCAGGGCTATTAGTTTCTGATTAGATAGTCTACCAGCAATTTAAGCAGCTACTACTTGTGTAGACATTAGTGCCACTTGGCTGTCAGCTGTGGTATGAAGACCCGAACGCTTGGAAATTGCCATGGTCAGGGTTGACAATGGTTGAGAGTGTCTGAAATTTAATTAGCTTCTACTAGCATTTGCATTTTAAGTTCTTTATCAACAAATAAGAAAAGAAAATCAGTCTGCTTTTTCAAATTTATCTTGGGAGTCACAAAGACTAAAGGGTGATTTTGGCCCTAAGATGTAGGGAGGGTAGCTTCTGATACTGCATAAGACCCATCCAGTGGATAATAAATGAAACATGACCTAGGCCTTTTATGATGATGTGTGTCTTTGTTTTGTGTTAAGAGGGTTCTAGCATGGTGGTCTCCAAAATGGCATGTTGGAAGAAAATTTTTAACTACCGGTGTTATCTTAAATTTCAATATTTGAAAGGAAATAGAGTGTACTTATATTTGAGATTCAGATTGACATTTGTACCCTTATTTAATCTGTGTTAGAGGCTCTCATGCCATGTAACATTTACAAGGTATCCTGAGGGAAGGGTAAGAATTTCACAACTAGAAACTTTACCTGCCTTGAGAACAGGCAATACGTTGCAGTTTATGTATTCCAAATCAGTGAATTTATGAGTCATATTATCTGATTTTAATTAAATAAACTCTCACAAAATGAACATGTGGCTTAATAAATATTTCTTCAAAGCAACCATGGATTGACAATCATACTCATCATATAAGCACAAATGAACAACAATAAGATGGCAGAGTTGGCACCTGTCCTATTTTGTGGTGTGAGCTATTCATCAGCTATTGAATTATCAGGTAAAAACAGCAGTGATCTAGTTAGTTTAGAAAAACAGTTTTCCAAAAGCAGGAGAAATCAAAATTATTGACAAGACTATTAAAAATATATTTATAGCCATCATTATTAATGATCATATATCATCCTGAGTGTATATTTTTGCCTTGAAATATTAGTGAATCACAACGGATCATATGCAAATTTTTGTGTAATATGGTATATGACCTCTGCCCTTATGCTCTGGTTAAACTATTGGTAACTTAATCCTAAGGATTGCTTAGGAAGAAAAAAGTCCTTATTCCTCCACACCTTCACTCCCTCTGTTCCTTAGCCTTTACCCTACCTTCTCCCTCTCTGGTTGTTTCCCCACTTCCTTAAATCTAAATTATTCCAATATTCCTATTCCTACCTCCACCTGCAGTGTCAAATCAGTAATTCCCTCTCTATATAATCAGTTATGTTTACTCATTAAGAACTTCTCATAGCAGATTTATAACCTGGCTCTTGACACCAGTATTTCTCTTCAAAGAGACTCTGCCCCCCCCCCTTTCATAGAACATAATCAGATTTTTAAATAATCCTATAAAATAGTGACTTCTTAGACTAAGAATAAGGTCAAGTTGTTTTTCTAGTCTAGATTGTATTTACTGAATTGAAAGACACTTTGTTCTTTTTTTTTTTTCTTTTTTGTCTTTTTAGGGCCCACCACGGCATATGGAGGTTCCCAGGCTAGGGGTCGAATTGGAGCTGTAGCTGCTGGCCTACACCAGAGCCACAGCAATGCAGGATCTGAGCCGCATCTGTGACCTACACTACAGCTCATTCCAATGCCAGATCCTTAACCCACTGAGCCCGGCCAGGGATCAAACCTACATCCTCATGGATACTAGTTGTGTTTGTTAATGCTGAGCCACAGCAGGATCTCCAACAGATATTTGTTCTTGTGGGCTTGCTGTATAATTGTTTTTAAAAAGGACTCTAGTCAAGTTCATACGATGGCACAATTGAGGGAATAGTGACACTCAACAGTAAAGCCACTAATCACTCAATTAATTGGATTCCCAAGGACTCCAAGGTGCTCCCCAAATAACAGATGTCAACGTTTGATTGCATATGAATTAGGCCTTTTTTCAGTTGTGTGTGAGATTAAAAAAAATAACTAAAAGTGGTTTGGGATGAAAAATTGACTCAAGTAACTAAACAGTCCAGAGAGGCCTGGCTGCATCCAAGTATTGTAGCTGGGTCATGAGGCATCTGTTTCTATCTCTTGTTTCTCCTTTTCTCTAGGTTGATGTTATTCTCAGCCAAGATGCATGCTGACAGCTCTAGACTTACATCCTCCTAGTTTAGCAGTCCTAGCAGGAAAACGCTCTTTTCCAATAATTTCAGTTAATATCTTGAGGTTCACTCTTATAGGCCAGGACCAGGTCATCTGCTTTTCTGTGAAGTCAGCCACATGAACTGCGAGTGGGAAGTTGTTGTGCAAAGGAGATTTGGGGCATTACCAAAGGAAGGAGCAGTGGACTATCACAAACAAAGTTTTAACTTTCTTGTTATGGCATCTCTTGGGCTGAATGGGACTCCTCTGGGGTTGGTCAATTGCTTTTATTGTTTAGATGGTCATTTCCTGTGAAATTCTAAGCTTTTGTTGAAAATAGAGACTTGCTCTTCTTGCTTCCATTGTGTTCCACACAACAGAAACAATGAGTGGAAAACAATAAAACATCTTGAGCTTGTGTTCATTCTGTGCTCCTCATTCACTTACTCTTTACAAGATAAATGTTAAAGGAAAGAGCTCATTTCCCAGAATGGAGGGCGAGTTCTAAGATATCACTGTGGCAACTGTATAGTATCCTAAAGAGTCAAGAACTTAATATTCTTTTTCTTGAAGATGTGGAGGCTCATCAGACCTATGAGATCTGTAGTCATGACCAGAAAAAAAAAAAAAAAATGATGGGAAGACAATACTCTCCCTGTGTTGTCTTGGAGACAAAAAAAATATTATTTTTACCATCTCTCCAAAAATTCCTCATCTCTCCTCCCACCCCAGCCATTTACAGTGGGTCCTCTTACAACTGGGGATGAAAAATACATTCTAAAGTCTGGGAGATCAGCTAGGACTGCAGAAATAGGACCAGCTTTAATAGCCACAGGCCAGTGTTTTTGTTTTTGTTTTGTCTCATCTTTAATAGTCAAGATGTTCCTGTCATTCATTAGAATCCAGTCAAAGGAATGCTGAATGGGGCTGATGCCATGTAATTGACAAGAAGGTCCCCTGGCCCTGGTGTGCTGCCGACAACTGTCTTGGGCTTTCCAGCTAGTCACCAGTAAAAGAAGTGAGGATTGGGGGAGGGAAATCATTACCAATGTTTTCACCCTCGTTTAGTCCAGACTGAACATATTATGATACAAGTGTTAATGTGTCATGAAAACAGAATTATTGACAATTCTCAGCAGTGATTGAAGCATGCACGGGATGCTGAACACTGCTCCTTTGGCTGACATTTTGCAAACAGCCTGAACCAGGTGGGGGAAAGAGGAAGAAGGGTCGGAGATGAGATTATTGGCACAAGAATTTTTTTTCTTCCTGTTCAAACTGTCACTTGTTAATTGTATTCAGCTCTCGTCACTGTTGGTAAAGGAGGGCGACTGGAATTATGAATATAAAATCTTCCAACTTTTAATTCATTTGTAACCAATGACTGACTAGCACAACTGAGTTTGCATTTTAAATAGCTTTTTGGCATCCTTCTACCACCTAATACAATACAGATAATTCCCTGACAGCGTGCCAGAGATAATGCAATTATCATTGAGTTTCCTTAGACATGTTTTATGTTATCTACTTAAAAGAATCCTATTTCCTCGCTGTAATCTAATCTAACTTGGACCTGACTCTCTTAAATGAGACAGATAGTTAAAAGACAAAGGGATAAGCTGGGGCTGGGCTAAGGTGCTTGCTTTCTTTGTCTCCCCTGTGAGACAGCATCTTCTGTGTCATCTGTGTCAATAAGGAGGCCGTAGCCCCCAGTTCTGCATCTTCATGGCCCTAGGAACATCTGTGGTACCTTCAGGATATTCCCATAGACATTTCTAGTTATTATACTCATAGGAAGAGATCTTGAGGGAGCATTGAGTTCATTTTCCTTCCTCCAGGAGGCACTGTATTGGGACTGTTCCAACAGACCCAGCTAAAAACGGAGCGAGGTCCTTCAGCCCTTCTCTGTCCTACCCAACAATCCACAGCAGAGTCCATTACCCTTTTCCCTCAGGAGGTTCTTCTTTACATATGATCTAAGTTACTGTCTGCGTAACTTATTGCTCATTTTTCTCTAATGCAGATTTATAATACTATCTATTCACGTAGCAATGCCTTACAGTTCCTAGAAACCACAATCAAATCACTCTTTGGTCTTCCCCAGTGAGATTGTTCCTTTTCCTTTATTTTTCTTTTAGGTCTCAGTTTTGAATATCTGTTGATGAGCTATCTGCTCTCCTTGGCCCCCAACTGATTCTCCACATGTGCAGAAATTGTGGAGCCCAGAACTGGTCTCTCTTGTTACAGCCAGAATAGGGATAGACTGGGACTGGTGGACAGTCAGGGACAAACAGTCTAAGAATCACATTCAGTGGCTCAGTGGTAATGAACCCTACTAGGAACCATGAGGATGTGCGTTCGATCCCTGGCCTCGCTTAGTGGGTTAAGGATCTGGCGTTGCGTGAGCTGCAGTATGGGTCACAGACATGCCTTTGATCTTGCATTGCTGAGGCTGTGGCTGTGGCTGTGACCTGCAGCTGCAGTTTCGATTCGACCCCTAGTTCCTTAGCCTGGGAACTTCCATATGCCACACCCGTGGCCCTAAAAATAATAATAATAGTTATGCCAGTAGATGCATGACCCACAAAGTGAAATCATGCAACTTCGTGTTTTAGGTAATGCCAAATGAGTTTGGAGAACTGTATTTTTTAATATGATGAATAATGAAAATAACTACATATCTTCCAGATTCTTTTAGAAAAAGAAATAGTTTAGCCATCCACAGCAGAGATGTTTGTGTTTCTCACTCACTCATAGGTCTCCTCAACACCACGCAAGCTCTCACACTGCTTGTGTAAAACAATACCAGTGGTTTCCATCCCCAGGCAGGTGAGAGTTTAGTGGAGGGGATCAACGTTGCACTTCTCACCCATTGTATTTTCATTAAACGAGTGGGCAGATTCTGCTTCAGCCAGAAAAACAATGTCTGGCTCATAGTCCTCAGGAATGTGTTCCTTTCTGACTGGCCATTGGTTTGTTTAAGATACATACCGTGTGTCTTATGTGCCAGGCAGTGTTCTAAGCACTTTACAAATATCAATTCATGTCATCTTCATGACAATCCCAGAAGCTAGTTACTAACAGTAGCCTTATTCGACAGATAACCAATGTGTGGCAAAGAATTAGTAAATAACTTGAGGTCACACCATGAATTGGTGGCGGGGCAGAGATTTAAAACCCAGGGAGTTTGATTCCAGAACCTGCCTGCTTACCTACTATCTCTCTCTGCCTTTTTGACGTTCTTCTCCTTTCTAACCTCCAAGTCTCATCTCTTTTCCAAGATGAGATTTGGTCTCTCCTAAACTCTTGTTTTCCGGTAAATTTTCTTGGATAGAGAATGTATGTACATAGCGTATGATTTGGGGGCAGAGATGGTTGAGAGAAATACCCGTGCCTAAGTGGTAAGCTCTCTTTTACTTTGTGCATTTTGTTCTTGAGCTTTTTTTGCCACCTTCATTATGATGATAGTTTTCTATCCAGCTGCTTAATCAATTGCTTTCTCAATGGTTAAAAAAAAAAAAGAAAGAAAGAAAACCTGGTGAGAAATTTGGGCTATTCTCTTCATTTCTCAGATGTCTGTGACTGGCACAGGCTGAGAGCTTGCATTTTGCTCTTTCTCTATTGCATGCAGTGCCTGTAAACTTGACATGAAACAAAATACTCTAGATCACCTTTCCTCCAACAGAATCGTGGGGAGTGGGAGATCTTGTAAAAGTATGGATTCCTGAGCTTCATTCTTGACCCACTGAATTAGAATTTTAGGAAGGAAATCCAGTAATAGCACACATTAGCACACATAATAGCAAGCCCCCTGCTTCAGTGATTCTGATACATACCTAAGTTGGAGATGCATTACCCCAAGGAGCTTTGTGAATGGCCAGGCTGCAGAATTAATGTGGAACTTTTGAAAAAAATGCAGATACCCTGGCTCTACCCCTAGAGAGTTTATGCAGTGGTGTGCTGGTTAATGTTTAGCAACCATCTCTCTAAAAGAAAAAAAAAATCTGATTTATAGCATTTGCCAATATTCCCACCATGATGTATTTCCATATAGATATGTGAGGTCACTGAACTCTGAGTCGGGAAGATGTGCACGATTGGTTCTTACAAGCCAGTGCAAGCTGGCACCTGCACATTGGATGGGTGAATGTGAGAGAGGGTGTAAGTAGGAAGTTGGCAGTAACATAGGAAGGTGAAGGGTGTTAAATGCAGCTAGTACATGGCAGAGCTTATTTAAACCCAGCTCTTTCTCACTCCAAGATCCATGCCTTTAATCCATCCATTTTCTATGCGTTTGTGCACAGCATAACAAGTTTACAGGAATATTCTTTCCCTCCAGCTCTGTCTCTGAAAAATCCCACCCATCCTCATGGCCAAGCTCAGCTGCATCCTCTTCCTTAAGCCTTTCCTGTATAATTTCCGCACTCCCAACAGATGTGTTCCCTCCATTGCTATGGGATGGGTAATGGAGAGACGTCTTTAGTAGAAGCATGCTGTTTCAGCAGATACACTCTGATTAAACAGAGTAGCAATGGACCATAAGGACAAGAGCGCTGTGGAGCCAGACATACATGTACTCAAACCCTAGCTCTAGTATTAGTCACCTCTCCCCCACCACCCCCCCCAAAAAAAAATCAAAGCAAGGAGTTCTCTTGTGGTGCAGCAAGTTAAGGATCTGGCATTGTCATTGCAGTGGCTCAGGTCACTTCTGTGGCACAGGTTTTCAATCCTTGGCTTGGGAACTTCCAAAAAAAAAAAAAGTCAATTTTACTCACTTCTCTAAGCCTCAGTTTCCATAGATGTAAAATGGGAAAAATGATGTACAATGATGCAGGATCATTGTAAATATTGGTAATAATTCGTGGGAAGCTCTTATAAATTGTGACTATTATTATTCATGCATTTGCCCTATACCAGCAAATGCTACTCCTGACTTTGCGGCTTCAATTATTTGATATCAAAGGCACAGCCTACACTGTAGCTTTCTCTTTATCAACTGGCAATATCACTCCCTGACTGACTCACCGGGCAAAGAGAGCAGCATTTGAAATTGTCTGTAGTGACTCTCAGCCTCACCCTGAGCTTTTGGTCAGGGCTGCCAACCCATACGGGAGCTATGTCCTTAGTCATCTGTACTCTACTAAGCTGTAAATGACTGGCTTGCTGATATCCACTTGTCCCCTCCCGTCTCACTTTCAGGGTTATGAGTAAGTCAGGAGGGATAGAGCTGGGTTGAGGTGAGGCCCATGTGCTATTGTACCAGTGCATCAAAACTCACTCTCCATGCACTGCAGTCTGCTTGAGTGGCAGCCAGGCTCACCGGGCTGATGAAGTGGTTGTCAAAGAAACAGGCAATACCAATCTATCAACTCAGTCTTGGCCTACAGGCAGGAGAGAACAGATATGTCTGGAGTTCACAAGTCTAGTCCTGGATCCTATAAGATGATTGCCGCCAGGCTGGGGTGCTGGAGAATGTCCAATGCTACAAAACTCTGTGCTGTCTGAAGACTTTCTGAAATGCTCTTCTTTAAACTAAAGGCATCATTGAAGGCTGCTTTCAAAGCGTGATAGTCATGAGTGGGGCCACTATTACTCTTGTCACCTATGTAGAAATCAGTTTCTCAGCTTGGTCATTCAGTGATGCTGAGTGAGAGTAAGGCAAGTGTGTGGGCAGTGGAGTTCCATTGTGGCTCAGTGGGTTAAGAACCCAACTAGTATCCATGAGGGTATGGGTTTGATCCCTGGCCTTGCCTAGTGGGTTAAGGACCAGGCGTTTGCCACAAGCTGTGGTATAGGTTACAGATGCGGCTCAGATCCAGTGTTGCTGTGACTGTGGTACAGGCCGGCAGCTGCAGCTTCAATTCGACCCCTAGCCTGGGAACTTCCATATGCCGCAGGTGTGGCCCTGAAAAGACAAAATAATTAATTAATTAATTAATTAATTAATTTGTGACCAGGATGGGCTGATTTGCTATCAGAACTGGGCAGGGGTTAACAGAGGGGTTAATGTGAGAGGGGTTAATAGTTTGGTGAGAGGAGGGAGAATATTGGAGTCATTTCGAAATTCAATTTGGCCACTCAGACATGGGAGTTCTGTGGCTCAGGAGACAAACTTGCCAGATTTTGCCGTCTTGCCTCAGGCTGATTCTCTGTCCCAGGCTTAGAGTAGCTCCCTGAATTGCCAAGCAGCGAGTGACTTCACTTGCTGTTGGCCCGCACCGAGAAACAGCAGATAATGCTATGACAACAGTTAGACATACTTGTGTGCACTTGCTGACAGCTCTGGGACTGGAGGGTGGCAGAGATGCATTTCCACAGCCTTTTTCACTGCTCACTCTCCCTACCTGTGGATGCAGGGATCCTGGGGGATCTCACTGAGTCGGAAATAAGGATTTGAATGACGCTGAGGGAAGTCTGTCCACATCACCTTTCTTGAAAGAGCCCTAGTGGAGGAGAGTGGTAGCTGGTGAGGACAAGTGCCCAGGATCACGATTGGCTGTGGTTTGACTTCTGACCCACAAGTTCAAAGGAACTATTTTCATTTTACTTGTAACACAGTGAAGTCTGTGAGGGACATGGGTTTTTTCCTCCATGTAATTGTCATTTTGTCTCTACAAGATCTGATTAGTCGGGAGCTATCTCAGAAGAAAATTTCAAATCAATTTACTAAAACCAAGAAACCACACCCAGTCTTCCCTCATTGACTTCTTAATAAAGACAAAATACCAGACACCCAAACCCTCTATGACATGAGTGAAGCTTGACATTTATGCCAAAAATGGTCTCCTCTCGGGGAAAAAGTACCTCCACCAGGATTCAGCATTATTGATCCTCATTCAGCTCACTCGTTATCTTGTCCACTCTCATTCAGGCTCTCAAGGGTTTGCTTGTTTTGTCCCTCCTGTTGCTGTTCATTTACACTCCATAAATATTTACTGAGTGTCTATTATGTATCAGGCACCATGCCAGACAGTGAGGCTGAAAATATAAGTAATTACAATAATTTCTGTTTACTGAGGACCGAATATGAACTCGATATTTTAGACGTATTTTCTCTTAAATCCTCCCAGTTACTCTATGTAGATAGGTACTATTATTATTCCCATTTTAAGGATGAGCAAAC
Organism: Phacochoerus africanus; assembly: GCF_016906955.1. Classification (NCBI taxonomy): domain Eukaryota; kingdom Metazoa; phylum Chordata; class Mammalia; order Artiodactyla; family Suidae; genus Phacochoerus; species Phacochoerus africanus. The sequence continues at coordinate 96,277,443 of NC_062560.1, forward strand.
CGATCTCACAGAAAGGTTAAGCAACTTGTTCATGGTCACAAGTGGCAGAAATAAAACTTAAATCTAATTTTCTCTGATTCAAGAGTCAAAACTTTTATTCTGTATCATGTATATTACTGTGTTAAGATCTTTGCCTTACCTCAAGTGATATGCGCAAAAAGCCTTTAAGTATTGTTATTATTCCCATTTTACAGATGAGGAGACTGAGAGGGGTTATGTGACTTGCCTGAGGTCTTGAGGAATTAGTGGTAGAGCCAAGATTTAAGCCTGGTAGTCAGCCTTACAAGCACATGCAGGGAGTTCCCATTGTGGCACAGCGGAAAAAAATCTAACTAGTAACCATGAGGTTGCAGGTTCGATCCCTGGCCTCACTCGGTGGGTTAAGGATCTGGTGTTGCTGCGACCTGTGGTGTAGGTTACAGATGTGGCTTGGATTTGACGTTGCTGTGGCTGTGGTACAGGCCGGTGACTACAGCTCCGATTCGACCCCTAGCCTGGGAACCTCCACATGCCGCAGGTGTGGCCCTGAAAAGCAAAAATAATAATAATAATAATAAAATAAATAAATTTTAAAAATAAAAGCACATGCACTTAACTTCTATGTTCCATTGCCTCCTCGAAAGCAATCTCTAATGACTACATGGGGGTAAACAGATCAAGAAGACATATCAGTGGCAACAAGACAGGGAAAACTAGAACTAGAAGCCCAGGAGATCCACTTGGAATTGGCGGGTGTTGTAATTCAGGTGGAGCAAATGGAATACCAGCAATATTACAAGGAGCAGAAAATAGGTAACTTAGATTCAGGAATAGGAGATTAAGCCCAGAAATGCCAGCTAAGGCAGGTAGTAGCACAAATGCACCCAGCAAAGGGTCACGTCCAGTATCTTCACAGAAGTCAGGAAATTTGGGTCCTAGTCTGAGCCCTACCATCATCTCCCTGGGTGATAGTGTGCAAGTTAGATCTCCTTGAGCCTCAGTTTTTCCATCAGTAAAATCCAATTCGAGTTACTCTTCTGTCTATCTTACAGGGATATTGTGAGGATAAAAGAAAATAATAGACAGCAAAGACTTCAAATGTCTTCATTTCTATTAAATTTTTTTGAGTAATTAGACTTGTTTTTATTTGTTTTTGCATCATGTAGGTACCACCTGAATTTGTTTGATTTTTGGTGATTAACTGATCCAAATGAACCTACCAGTTGCCCTTAGACATATTTAGAAATGAAAGTCAACTCTTATTCTACAGGTGTATCCCTGGGATCTCATGCTGAATAATCTCAGCACAGGCTCAAGGTGATTTCCAGCCACTTACTATTGACTCTTTAGTTTTTCAACTTGCTCATTTGGTTAAAGCAGAGGACAATGGAGTGGGCTTTCCTGAATTTGACAGGAAATTCCTCCTTTGCTTTGTTTCTTGAGCCATTAGCTGGGGTTTTCTTGCCTTTCCATCCAGGTTACAGATTTTAATAGGCTAAGAACCTTTCCCAATGGCTTAGCCCCCCACACTCATCCCCACTTTCCCTACTCCCCGAGAGGAACTGAGCTAAGGGCTAAAATCCTTACCTTATTTTGGACCTGATTCCCAGGAGAGGGGGTTGTGGGTGCTATTACAGCCATCACCACTGCTACTCATAAAGCAGTAGGAAGGATGCTCAGCCAGTCATATAATCCTCAGCTTCTTTGGGACCAAGAAATAGTAATAGTGAAGTAGGATTGAATCACCCATTTTGATTCAAAAAACATTCATGCATCTTGGTGGGCAGGGAGGGGAGTACAGGTTTTACTCCTTCCTCTCACTGGTCATCTCAGTCACTCACCAACCATGTACCTGCCAACAGAGTGTCAGTTTACAGAAAAGTCACAGTAAGCATAGCAGAACATGTGGCAAAAGGAAACTCAAGAAAACAGCCCACAACGTCCATCTCCTTCAAATTGATTAGTGGATTTATTCTGTGCTTATAACTGAGTTGAACATGTCTTTTGGGCTATGGCTTTGTCATGCTGGAGAGAGCTCAGAAGAAGCTGAAACACAAGGCTGTTGCCCAGAGTCAACTGATTTTGGAGCTGAGCTCTACTGTATAGCCTTTGAGGCAGAGAGGATCTTTGACTCTCAGTCTGGGCATGACTGAGCTCTTAGAAGCTTCATAGGGAGTCAGCTGTTTCTTACAGAAGGAATAGCAGCAAAAAGACTGTTGCTGGACCTCCAAAATCTCTCTGTTGTCACTCTAGAACTTTGATTTTATTTATCGGAATATTTTTCTCAATAGTCATAGTGATTCATTGATTTTGACTTTGGAGTCATTTAAAACTTTGCTGCATGACTTTGAGCAATTCACCTAATCTTTCTGAGCAGTAGTGTTTTTTCCCCACCTAAAACACAAAAAATGCTCTCCTCACAGATAGGTGGTGAGGATTAAGTAAGACACCATAGGTAAAGCAGCCAACACAGTACCCTGTCACATAGTAGACACGTAACAAGTACCAATTCCATGGCCCTCATTGTTTTGGCACTATTTGCCTTCAAGACAAAAACTTTCTGCAACAAATAGTAAGTGGTTAGTTTGTTAACCAATAAATTCTTTATCTTCCAGAACTTAAGGGCCACAGTGTCGTGTTATATATACTTATTCCTTTGTTCTTTCTGTTAGGTCAACAGCCCTGCACAAGTAGGACATTGCCATGGAAAAGGGAAACCAGTAACTCTGAAAACCTAACCTGGGTTCATGTAGCAGTTGGTTTTCCTGGGATCCTCCACTTCAGTGACACCACATGTTCTAGGGACTGGGAGCCCCTGGGGTTTTGATCTAAATATAGGAGTGCTATCTCCATGGTTAAGGTCAGTTCCAGAACTAGTGGTCAACTTGCCAGGGTTTGTGATTTCCACAGGCTGTACTTGGGGCAAGGGCTGCAAGCCATGAGTCATCCTTGAATCCTACCCACCCACCCACCTGTACTCACTCCTCCTTTTCCTCCACAATTGCCAGAGCGAATGATTTGCTGGAGAGAAGCCAGGTTGATGGGCTCCTTTTTGTACTTTCAGAAAATCTAATTTTGAATCTCTACATCAGGCAGCTAGAATCAACATCACTCCCCCCAGTAAAACAAAAGCGTGGATACCTTGACTTCTCTCTCTCAAACAATTTCATTATGATAACTTTATGCTTAATGGAGCAAAAAAGGGGGTAGTACTCAGTAGAATTTTATGATTCTGGTCTGGTGACTAGTTATATTCACCCTGGCCTTGAGTTCGGCTGGTACTACCAAATAGGAGGGTAAGCTTGGCTTCTTAGATGTGTTCAGGGCTTCTACTTTTGGAGCTTATAATTCAGACTTGCCTGTTTTCAGGATCCAGTTACCTTCCCTTCCCCTTTTCTACTCCAAGTTGTTTCTGGCAGCAAAACTGAGGAATATTATCAAGATCAGCTTGTAGAATTATTTGCCACAGATGGTACCAAACTGGAATGAATAGATGTTCAGTTTGGGCTTCTTTCAAAACAACCACTTGCCCCTCCTCAGCCAAGTTCTGTCAGTGGACTCGGCCCAGGACAAATGACAAATAGCTACCCTAGGCCAGAATACAGTCTTCTTAGCAGCAAGTGATATAACTACATGTCTGAGCCTGCAGCCTACTCAATAAAGGAAAGAGGATTTCAGTATCTAGGTCTGAAGTTCGAGGATACCTCTGCTAAGTTCCCAGAGTGACTTAGTTCTTCCCAACTGCTGTTGACTCAAAGCAACCCCTGTAATTGGCTTCACTGTCAGGATTGTTGTCTGCCTTAAATGCATATTGTGCACTTGACTGTGTCTTTTGTGAGGACAGAGTTTGGCCATACAGCCTGTCGTAGAATTGAATCCCAGAGCTCTAAAATATTTCTTCTCAAATTAGTGGGCAATACCTTTTTAGTTGTGACTTTAGCAAAGGTATAAATATTAGTTGTATCCAATAAAAATGCCAAGCCAATTCAGGATTCTATCAGCTCTAGCCAAGGTCTCACTGAAAAGTTGGGCCTGGCACCCTTCCCAGAAGGTCAACAGACCAGCTTTCTTAATGTATCAAGGAAGGAGCCATTCCCAAGGTGAGAATTCTGACTTGCTCCCACTCTGTCCTTGGCTGTTTAAATCTGGGAAATATGAGCAGGAGCATATTGGGAAATCTCAGCTCCTGAGAGTCTACTCATGAGTAAGACTGAGGAAATGATCCATTTTAGAGCTATAAATGTTTGTGGAAATAGTACTCATATAGAGTCACGCATCCCAGGCTGTACCAAATGTTTTTGGCAATGGAGAAAGCTATTGCTTTGGAGGCGGCGTGGTAAGGAGATGAAGAGAAGAGAGAAAGTGTGAAATAGCTTAGACTGCAAAGCTGGCCCAAGTGCCATGGAAGGGAAGAGAATGGTTTGAATGAACCTAGAAGTTCACCTAGCAGGTCATTTTTGCCTAATTTCGATGAATTGGTTGAGGGAAACAAGTGTCACAATGGCATTCTCTCAACTATGGTTTGCCACTCCCTGTGTGATCTAAATAGGTGAGATACCTCCATGAGGTTATTTCCTCATTTATAAAATGTGGATAATAGTATCTACCTTATAAGTTCACTGTGAGGATTAAATATCCTTCCTTCCCCCTCTTTATAGTATACTGCCTGCTCCTTCTCTCCCAGGTACATGCTTATATATATTATCCTTTTAGAATAAACACAAGATAGAGAAATTCACACTGTCCAGGCTCAAACCAAGGTCAATACCAGGGTTAGTACTTTGTCCATCTCATCCAGACCATGAGATGGATAAAAAAGCAAATCAGAAATAATGCCCCACCCCAGCCAAAGATATTCACATCTTAATCCCTGGAATCCTTAAATATGTTACCCTACATGACAAAAGGGGATGTACACATGTGAATAAATTAAGGATCTTGAAATGGAGAGATTATCCTGGATTATCTGGGTTGGGCCAATATCATTACAAGTGTTCTATGAAGGGAGAGCCAGGAGTTTCCTTGTCATGGAGCACTTAAGGATCCACTGTTGTCACTACAGTGGCCCAGGTCACTGCTGTGGTGGGTTTGATCCCTGGCCTGGGAACTTCCATATGCCACAGGCTCAGCAGAGAGAGAGAGAGAGGATCAAAGGCAGAAGAAGGCGATATAATGACAGAAGCAGAGGTTGGAGTGATGACATTGCTGGCTTTGAAATGGAAGGGGGTAATGATCCAAAAGAAGTGGGCATCCCCTAGAAGGTGGAAGAATCAGGAAAGAGATTCTCCCCTAGATCCTCCAGAAAGGAACCAAAGAGGCTCAGAATTAAGCAGTCTCTAGATAATAATCCCAGATTTCAGGACAGTATCCCCTTCTCTTGATCGGGACTAAAATTCTGTAGTGTGCGGTCAGCTGCCAAGATGGTTTTATTTCAGCAACATCAAAGAGGGCAACCTTGCTCATAAAAATCACACTAGAATCAGGGAAGGAAGACTCGTGTGGTTCATTGAGGAAGTAGCACAGACTATGGGCGTAGAATACTTTAGCACATAAATATTCAACTCATATAATTCACAGGGTTAAACTTTTGCCGTGGAAATTCCCTGAGGATCAAGGTAGTGACCTTCAACTTGATCTCCCTTGAAATGTCTTCCAAAGGGCATCCAAAGGGCAAGTTCACAGGGGAATAATTGCAGCCAGCAGCGGGATGGATGGCTACTGTTTGCTAACCGGCAAATTATCTAGAGATTAGCTTCTACATTATACTAGTTTAAGTACAAGGTAAGGGAAGGAAAACAGATTTTTCCTCATTCCAAGTCTTTAAAACTCAATTATTATATCTTATAAAAATCTAAGGGAAAATTAGTCTGAGCATTGCTATAACAGTGTTATATATTTCTATAGAGGTATATAATCTATTTCTATTATAGCTCCTGTATAATATATTACTAAACACTTGCTGTGTCTTAGTCACCAGTATATGCCCAGCACTTAGCATAAAGGGAGGCACTTAACATTATTTGAATGAATGTGGAGCAGTTTGTTCTGAAAGTCAAATGATGCTGAGTTGGTCTCAGTGAGCTTGGGCCATGAGAAAGGCCAAAAGCCATGATCTATTAGAGGTGTATGTCATGCTTTTCTAGAGTTAGGAAGGTGGTCCACTACAGACTACATAATGACCACTTCAGAGAAATTCCTATTTCCCTAACATGGCTCCTACACTAAAGTAAATGTGCATTTGCCTTCCATTGAGGCATATTGAAAATACAAAAAGTGCAAAGAAAAATAACACCCATATCCCCCACCTTGGTCCTATAATTAACCATTAGTGTTTTGTCTTATTTCCTTCTATTTTCTTCCTTAATTCACTCTTACTGCTATTAGAAAGAGCATTGGAATGTCTTTCTTTTTGCAGACAAGACGAAGAAGGCTCATTCCTCCCATGTTCTCCCTCTTACAGATAAAAAACATGGTTTTAACACATCAAACAAACAAGAAGTATTTAAAAAGCTGAAATGAGAACCCAGACTGCCTTAGAGACCTCTGGATTTGAGGAACAACACAGCAGTAATTCTGCTGGGCTTTCTTTCTTTTCTTTTTTTTTTTTTTAAACAATCTCAAAATTTTATTGTCTTCATAATAAAAGTATGACGCTCAGAACTGGATCACCTGGCCCTTTCTCTTTTTATCTCCTCCCAGCTCAAAATGCTTGCATCTCTTAATAGCCAGCATTCTCTTAGATCTGCAGTTGGGCTCAACGCATTCCAGCCTCAGCACAATCTTCTTTGTAGTTTTAGCCTTTTTTCGGAAAATTGGTTTAGTCTGCCCACCATAGCCACTCTGCTTCCTGTCATAACGCCACTTTCCCTGGGCATACAGTGAATCCTTGCCCTTCTTGTATGTGTCACTTTGTTGGGTTGGTGCTTGCCACACTTCTTAGAGAAAGTCCGGCGGGTTTTAGGAACGTTCACCATGTTTGCGAGAGCGCTATCGGCACGGAAAGTGGGCTTTCTTTTTTACCTCCCATTTATTCCCAGACAGGATACTCTACTAGCCTCCAACCTAGAATCAACAAGTATAGCCAAAAAAGCTCCAATAAAAGCCTGTTACTCCTAGGCAAAGCACAGTGAAAATAGTGACCTAACAGTAAGAAACTCTTTTGGCGATACCTGCCCTACTCCAACTAAACACCAATGGAAAAACTGTATCATTTCTATCTCACCCTCCAGAAATAGGTGACTGTACTCCAATCCCCCCACTGGGAAGCTGACCTTCCATACTGTCTCTACCTATTGAAAACAGAAGGTAGTACTCTTGAGTACCTCACCCAGGTGGTGTTGATAGGCTGAGTAGGGAGCTGAACCTCCACTCTCTTACTTCTTCACCCTATTACCTCCTGCTCTATGGAAGTAGGTGATATTCTGATTCCCTCCCTGGGGTGGTGTTGGAAGTTTTGAGCAGTAGGATCTGATGTTCCATCCACCCCCTGCCTTGACAGAAGCTCTGATACTTAGAGTCCTTGCTCTGAGTGCTGGTGGGGCCCAGTGAGGAGGTAGGCTTCCACTGCACAACATCAACAAGGTAGGATGAAGAAGAGAAAGGTGGGGATAGTAGGGTAGGCACTAGGGTGGGCACTGACCCCCCCCACTCCCATGTGAGCAGGGCCCAATAGGGAGACCAGCAGGGAACTGAGTTTCCATCCCCACTCAGCAGCAATGAGACTGAAGGGCAGAGCATACAGCAGGGCAAATGAACATTCTGCTTTCAGTGTGAGTTAGTGCCCCATATTCACTGAGAGGGTATCAGTGACATGAAGAAGGGAACTGGACTTCCACCCTACCATCTGCAATGGGGCAGTGTGATTTATCCTCCATTTTTGCTGAGGTGGTATTAACAGGCCAAGGCAGAAGCTGAACGTCCACTTCCACCCATGCTGCACATTATGATTAAACATAGTGACTGCCTGCTGTAAAAAAAAGTTAAGTAGGATCCAGAGACTCATAACATGATGCCCCCAATTTTGAGAATACAATTGAAAATGACTTGTTATCCCAAGAATCAGGAAAACCAAAACCTGAATAAGAAAATGTAACAGACATCAACAATGAGATGACTCAGATTTTGAATTTATCTGACATTAAAATAAAATTTTTACGCTAAATAATGAAACGTGAAACGTAATTGACACATAACATTATATTGGTTTCAGCACACAACAGTTTGTACATATTGCAAAACAATTGCCACAGTATTTCTAGTTAACATCCATAGCCTCACAAAGTTACAATTTTTTTCTTGTGATGAGAATATTAAAGGTCTACTCTCTTAGCAGATTTCAAATGTACAAAATAGTATTATTAAATATCATCCCAATGCTGTATACTACATTCCAAGGATTCATTTATTTATCATTTAACTACTCGGTATAGTTTTAATTTTCATTTTTCATGCTGTGAGCAAGGTTGAGCATTTTTTCATATGTTTTAGAGACATTTGCAGGTTTTATTCTGAGAATTGTGTTCACATCTTTTGCCCACTTTTCTTGTTTTTAGTTTTTTTTTTAAGTTTTATTGAGGTGTAGTTGATTTACAGGGTTGTGATAATTTCTGCTGTACAACAGAGATTCAGTTATGCATGTACATACATCCATTCCCTTTCACATTCTTTCTCCACATAATTTATCACAGAGTATTAGGTAGAGTTCTCTGTGCTATAGAGAAGGTTTTCTTTGGCCAATCATTCCATATACCTCTGTGTACATATGCCAATCCCAAACCCCCAGTTCATCCCTCCCTCCCCCCAAACCTGTCCCCTTTGGTAACCATAAGTTTTTCAAAGTCTGCAATCATAAAAATGCCTGGTTGAGCAATAACACTTTTAAAACAAATAAAAAATTAAATATCTCAGTAAAGAAATAGAAAAATATAAAGAATCAAAGGAATATAATAGAACTGAAAAATACAATAACCGAAATTAAAAATAAAAACTTCCTTCACAGGCTCAATAGTAGATTACAGATGACAGAGGAAAGAATCAGTGAACTTGAAGGCAGATCAATGGAAATTATCTAATCTGAACAATAAAGAGAAGGCAGGCTGACAAAATAATAAGTAGAGCTTTAGGGACAACAAATAATAACAAAAGATTAAACATTTGTGATTTCAGAGTTCTGGAAATGGGAAAAATAGTGAGGACTGAATAAATATTTGAAGACATAGTGGCTAAAAACTTCACAAATTTGGCAAAAGACATAAATCTATAGATTTAAGAAGCTAAGTGAATCACAAACAGGATAAACCCAAAGAAACCCATTCCATTTTCATGATAATCAGAATTCTGACAAGTGAAGACCAGAAAAACATCTTGAAAGAGGTCTGGAAAGAAACAGGAAATTACCTATAGTGGACCAATGTCAGCAGATTCAGCATCTGAAGCCATGGAAGCCAGAAGGAAGTTGCACTGAAGAAACTGTCAACACCAAATTCTATAAGCAGCAAAAATACCCTTCTGGAATAAAAGGGAAAGCAAAACAGTCTCAAATTAAGAAAAACTAAGAGTTTGTTATAAGCATTCCTATTCTTTTTTTTAAACATAAATTTAATTGGAGTATAGTTGACTTACAAAGTTTTATTAGTTTCAGGTATACAGCAAAGTGGCACAGTTGTACGTATACACATATGCAGCATACCTACTCTTAAAGAATGGCTAAAGGAAGTTTTCTAAACAGAAATAAAATGATAACAAAAGAAGATTGGAACTCTAGAAAGGAATAGAACAAGAAATGGGTCAAAATAGGGGTAAATATAATAGACGTATCTCATCATAAGGTTTTTAATTGTTTGATGGTTGAAGCAAAGTTTATATTATCTGATCGTTGTGCTCAACATATGTAAAGAAGATACCTCAGATATTAATATTTTAATATTAAAATGATAAGTGGGGAGAATAAAGGGACTTAATGTATATAAAGTTTCTGCACTTCAGTTAAAATGGTAAGCACTGGTACAAGTAGACTCTGATATATTCAGCATATATACTGTAATATTAGAACCACCACTAAAAAACATACACGAATATGTTATAAATTAGAAAATTCAAATACATTAGGTATAAATCAAAATGGAATTCTGATAAATGTTCAAGTGACCCCAAAAAGGCCTGGAATGGGAAAAGAGGGATAAGAAATAGAACAAACAAATAGAAAATGAATAATACAATAGAAGACGTAAGCCCTACGTATGAATGATTACTTTAAATATAAATGGTCTAAGCATAGCATTTAAAAGACTGAGATTTTCATCACCTCAAAAAGAAACCTGTACCCATTAATAATCATTTGCTATTTCCCTCCTTCCCATCACTAGCCCTAGGTAACCACCAACTGAGTTTTTGTCTCTATAGATTTGCCTATTTTGGTAATTTCACACAAATGTAATCATATAACATATGATCCTTTGTTATTGGCTTCTTTCATTTAACATTATGTTTTCAAGTTTCATCCATGTTGTAGCATGCCCCCTCATTTTTTAAGTTATCAGTTGTTGGACACATAACAGTGTTCCAGGCTCATTGAGTGATTTATTTTCTTTGCTCTTCAAAACAATCCTTTGAAGATAAATATTATCTTTTAGATGAGAGACATGAAATTTAAAAAGGTTAAATAATTTGCTCAGTGTCCCAGAGCTAGTAAATGGCCAAACCAGAATTTAAACCCAGGTCTGATGCCAAAGCCCATGTTCACTGCCATTTCACTGTTGAAGATAAGGTGGCTCTGTATCAGAAGACAACTTGGAATCTGCTTGATGACCAGTGATTATTATGGTTTGACCATAACAGTAACTAACACTTTAGGACTCTGTTGGCCTTGACTTGATTTGGTGCCCTAGAGAACAGAACAAACCAGTTCCCTCCAGCCGTGAAAGAAGGTCTTGAAGAACTGGGCCTCTCACATCTTTCATTCGTGACCAGTTCCATTGCATGGAAACAGATTTGGCCAATATTCTTTGTCATATTTATTACAAAGGGTTAAGCGTCTTTAAACCTTTGGGATTTTAGATGAAAAAGTATATATTTGCTTTATTCTATAGTTGGCAGTGATTTATCTAGGTTATCATGCTTAATCAATATGAGTAGAAGACATTGTTTGATACAGATAACTATATTTCCAAGAGAAACTTGCAAGTTTCAGGGAAATTTGGTATTTCATTCTGTAGATCCTTTCCGTAGTCACTTTAAAAATACATCTATTTTTCTTTAGTGGTGAAAAGAGCATTTCGAAATTTCCTCAGAGACTTGCGAGCAGAAAATTTGTTGAGCAAATAATGTGCAGTTGGGAAAAGCAGCTTAGGTAGCCAGATTTTCAGTGGATGATTTGATATTCTTAGATTGTCAGATACTGTAAGCCATCCAGGTAATTTGCTGCTTTGAACCAAAACACAATTTCCTCCCCAAGCCCCCACAACTTATTTTTGTTGTTTGAAATGTTGCCTAACAATGGCATTCTCCCTTCAACTCACCATTCTGTACCATCTGTTAGGAGAGTGCCTATTTTGAACACAGTGTCTCATACATCCTAGCATTCTTAGAGCTCCTAGAGGAGCCAGGCTTTTTGGAGAAGAAATCCTGGCATTTGGAAAGGGAAGAAGGAGAAAAGGTGGAACCAGGGTCTGCAATATATTTCCATAAAGCTTCTCTGCTGTAGAGGGATAACCATCCCATGGTGGTCAATTCTTTCAGTACGGAGGGTGATGCCGAGTTAACAATGGATTATGGTGTAGTCAAAGCCAGATCCAAATCAAGCAGAGTTTAAAGGCCAACCACCAATGAGTGTTTATTGGGTACTTTATTTTATCTGCTCTTCAAAGCTATCACTTGCAAGTCAGGAGTGTATTTTCAGCTATGTAGAGTTAACATCAGAGGTGGAGTCATAAATAAGAACCTAGGTTAGCTGTAAAGGTAGCAATAGAATGGTACTGGAAAATGAGATAAAGGCAGTCTCACTTTATCCTGCCTGATAGCCTATTGCTGGCACAGGCTTATTTTTAAAGTCCTGGGAGCATCCCTTCTAGGCTGAAGTGCTATCTGTCTTTCAGGACTTAATAAGAACCCAGCATTATCAAGTGGCTAGGAAGAGAAATGAAGTTGGGATATTCAGTAGCTTTCAATGCAGCCAGTCAGAGTGAGGTGAGGAGTGGGTTAAGGAAACAGGCTTTTCACCCTCTTAACCTTGAATAATCTTTTTACGGAAACCTGCTGGGGGAAACAGAAAATGCTGATAGCTGGCAAACCTTGAGTTATACTGATGCCAGTAAATAAATATTTGATGAGATGGGAATGGAGGTCAGTATGTGAGCATGTGAGCAGCTTACTCTTTCATCTGGCCATCTTGATCAATCCTTCGATCCAGTGACAATTTTTTGTGTCAACTTGACTAGCCCCTGGGGTGCCCATTGTTTCTGATTGTCTATGAAGGTGTTTTGGATGAGAAGAACATTTGAACTGGTAAACTGAGTAAAGCAGACTGTCCTTCCCAATGTAGGTTGTTTAAGTAAGAAAGAATACTTTCTGCCTCATTTGTCATCAAGCTAAACGTTGGTCCTCCTGTCTTCACACCTGGCTTTCCCAGCCCTGTATTTCTCAGCTTCCATAATGGTGTGAACAAATTTCTTATCATCAGTCAGTCAGCCAGTCAGTCAACCAGTCTCTCTCTCTCTCCACACAAACACACACACACATGCTATTGGTTCTGTTAACATTAATAGAATACCAGAATTCCCATTGCTCGCCCCTGGCTTCACATATAATGAGTCCAATTTCCCCACAAGTGACCCTTTTGGGGATAACAGAGGAATGTCCTTTCACTGTTCTTATAGGAAGAAGAAATAATTCTCTTCTGCTTAAACTCACAACCATCTTCTTCCATGTAATCACAAAGACCCATGCATAGACTTAAAAATGAGATCTGCAACAAAGTTGCATGGTTGTTGATTCATTCAGTGTTGTCTATAGCTGTAACTATGAAGGATTAGAATCAGCTCTTCTGACTGAATTGACTGGCCAACAGACTGGCCAACAAGAAGACCCAGACTGTATATCACTTATGTCTGGGCGTGCCACTTCTCTAAGTGCTCACAGGGCAAAGATTGCATTGCCGTATTGTGTGTACAGTGTCTAGAGTAGTTCCACATGCCAATGAAGTCTTCATTGGAGTTATTTGATTATTATAATAATTGATAATTTGCCCTCTGTATGGTGAATTTCTTAGGAGAAAGAAGACTAACCAGAAACACTGTTATATCTATGTGGCAAAACAAAAATCACAGATGAAAACTATAATTGCTCTTCAAAATGTTTGGTTGTTTTCAGGAGTGGGGAGCATTCAGCCCTCAGAGGGGCAAAATCAGATGTGTAGCATACTTTGATTTAGCCCGTAGGCCAGATTTTAGGAGATGATCCCATTTACGTATGAAGTTGGGAACATAAACATGACATTTAAAGTATTTTGTGGATATATTTAAAAAAATACAGTAAGAGAGAGGAATGGTTTGGTTTTTTTTTTGTCTTTTTGCCATTTCTTGGGCCGCTCCCGCGGCACATGGAGGTTCCCAGGCTAGGGGTCGAATCGGAGCTGTAGCCGCCGGCCTACACCAGAGCCACAGCAACGCGGGATCCGAGTTGGGTCTGCAACCTACACCACAGCTCACGGCGACGCCGGATCCTTAACCCACGGAGCAAGGGCAGGGACCGAACCCGCAACCTCATGGTTCCTAGTCGGATTCGTTAACCACTGCGCCACGACGGGAACTCCAGGAATGGTTTTCCATGCAAGATCTCTGTCCTTACATTTTTGCCAAGATAATGATGGCTGTAATGTTGACTATGATGATGACGATGATGATAGTAGCTACATGTTTTATGTATTTACTATAAGTACTTGACACTGTTTTAAGTGCTTTACATATAACAACCCATTTAATCCTTAAAAAGACTACTTTAAGCTACAGATGCTCCTTAAAATGAGAAAAAGGAAATGTTTTAGAAGTGTTCTAAACTTTGTTCACTGATAAACTTTAAATAGAAATTAAATTCTTTTCAATTTTTAATTACTGTTAAAGTACAAAAGATTGTATTATTTTCTTTAAAAAAGCCAGTGTATTAGATCTTTGTTTCTTGATGCTTTGATCAACATCAAACTCTTTCTGTCTTTTCTGTTCTTGCCTCCTCCCCTCTCTGTTCATTCCTTACTTTCCTTTCATCCTCCTCTTCTTCCTTCCTCCAGTGGCCATCTGTAGAAAGATGAAAAATGTTTGTTGCGTGAGCCCTATTCAAATCCTACAAAACATAACACTGCACATTAGGCCATTTGAAAACTGGATTACTAAGGGGATTTTTCAATGTTCATAGTGTTTAGAGTAAATAAAGTCTTGATACACTCAAGTTATATATCAGATTAGTTTTGACTATTTTTCACACTTAATATATAATGTGTGTGGGGGTGTATGTATTAGAATTGAAGATAGGAGTTCCCGTCGTGGCGCAGTGGTTAACGAATCCGACTAGGAACCATGAGGTTGCGGGTTCGGTCCCTGCCCTTGCTCAGCGGGTTAAGGATCCGGTGTTGCCGTGAGCTGTGGTGTAGGTTGCAGACGCGGCTCGGATCCTGCGTTGCTGTGGCTCTGGCGTAGGCCAGGGGCAACAGCGCCGATTCGACCCCTAGCCTGGGAACCTCCATATGCCGCGGGAGTGGCCCAAAGAAATAGCAAAAAGACAAAAAGACAAAAAAAAAAAGAATTGAAGATAAAGGATTAGAAATGATTCCATATTGACCTTGCAGGCTGGCACTCCACTTATAAAAGATTTACAGTCATAACTCCCAGTCCCTATCCTCAAATACCTGGTGATGATAAGCCAGGATGAAATAGCTTTTCAATTTAAAGCAGATATACAGCTTTATTTAAAAAAAAATTGTCCTGATGCCTAAGAGAAAAATAGGTGCACTTCAATTTCAAAGGACTTGGTGAAGTTGTAAGCATTTTAAAATAAAAAAAAGGTGTCTTTGAACCTTATGAAACTGAGATACACCCAAGCATGGAAAGTGAATTTAAACCAAAGGGCACCCAGAGAGAAAGAACAATCTCTGAGCTCTCTGCCATCTAAGCTCTGGGAGGTGATTTCAGTGGAACTTATCCCATACTATCAGCTGCTGCCCTCTTTGTTGGAAAAGATAAATAAACAGCATCTCCAGGTGCAATGAAATTGACCTAAAATAAACTGAGTTTAAAGTCAACTGCTTCATACCGTCTTACCCTCTAAACTCAATCTCTTAACAAGTACTGCTATGATAACATGAACTTGGGAAGTGATGTTTTATAACCTCCAATGCCAGGTTGCTTATTGAAATAAAAGGTAGAATCTATTGTGACCTATTGTCTTTGGAGAGACAGTGTGTGAGAGAAAGAGGGACTACGAGAGAGAATGTGTGTATGCATGGGTCTGTGAGTGAAAATGGAGAACTGGGCCTGAGCACTGAAAATTTATGAAGACATTTTGTCATTTAGTATACTCTGTGCTCCAACACCTGTGGGTGTCCTAACTTTCCCTCTGGCTCTGTTGCTCCTACCAGACTTGGCCCCAGGCAGTGCCTCCTGCCTTGTACATTTCCCTCTCCCTGTTCTCTTATCACAATTCGTCTATTCTGAACCTTGCTGATTAGGTAGCACTTACTAGCTGATAATGAGTACCATTCTGAGCTGAAGAAATATAGAAATATAGAAAATCAGAAATATAGAAAATCAGGGACTTGAACTAAACCCCTCATTTTTACCTTGGTGATCCTGGAGCCCAGAGATGGAATTTACCTCAACCAAAGTCATACAGCTGGGTCTTGAAGGCCAACAGGGTACCCTTCCCATGCCTTATTTTAAATATAAGCTTCTGGAGTTAATGCTTCAGCTTAAAGGATTGACACCACTGGTGAAATTCTATGGCTGGTGTGGAGCAATAGATAAGAAAAGGTCTTGAGCCATTCTGAGGCTTTCGATGGGAAGCCTTTCTCTCTTTTCTGCTGCTGATTCGGCTCCTGTCTCCTAAGGTGCAAAACACAGGTCCCTGTGCTAGGTGAGCACATCATCCTAGCTGGGTGCTTCTGTGCTGTTTGCCATAGGAAGGGCCTCTAGTACCTTCTCTGATTGATGTCAAAGAAATGGCTCTTGGGGAAGAGATGAGTCTATTGCAAGTTGCTTTCACCATTCCCTTGAGCTCATTTCCAGTCTCTCTTTCAAGTCGCTGATATGCCTTGGCCATATAAATAGAAAGAAGCAGCTGCAATTAAAAATGCATGGGGCTGTTCCCTAAGAATTTCATGGTGGGAGGCCATCCAGGAACACTCTAGAAATCAAAGCCATCTTTATGCTTTGCTTCCTAGATTCTACTTGGAATTTAATATACCAACACCAAAAACGCCAAATGGGCTGGTATCAGGGGCCTGTGGGTGATGCACAAAGGTAGAGCTCATTTTGTCCTAGGCTCCCTTTCTCTTGAAGTATTCATAGATGTATGATGCAGGTCTTGGCTCTAATATATTACATTTCAATGACCATAGATTTGGAAAGAACCATAGAGATTATCTATTACAACCTCCCTCTTGACAAAGATTCTCTCCTTGACCAGTCTTTAGTCAGAATACTCTGAGCCAGCTTTTTGTCTTTTTACAACTTGCTTTTTTAGTTCAAAATTATTTTTGAGTTTTATACAACTTTTATTTATTCAAAATTATGTTTGAGATTTATGTAGATAGATGTAGATCTAGTTCATTCATTTGAGCTATTATGTAGTATTTCATTATACAAAGAAACCGCAGTTTAATTATCCATTCCCCTCCTCTGAGACAGAAGATGTCAAAGATTAACAAAGCTGGTCACAAATTAAAGTTGGTAAAGGCAGACTTTATTAATATAATATCACAGCATGAACTGAACTCAACTTCTATTTGTACAGAGGTGAGTGAGAGATTCAAAGGAAGAATGAGAGAAAGCAGGGATGTGAATAGAGTCAGGGAAGTGAAAAACTGCAAAAAGTGGGAAAAAGATCTTGGTCCACGTGAAACCTATCTGGATTTGCTAACTGGCCTTTATTTGAAGTTCAGTTCTTATCCTGCCACAGAGACTGAGAGACAGGGGCCCTATCCTCAGATGTTGGCTGGAACAAACTGGCTCGACCTTATGGCAGACTTGAGTTTCCTCATGCAGGTGCTTCTTTTTTTTTTTTTTTTTGGCTCTTTTTTGGGGCTGCACCTGTGGCATATGGAAGTTCCCAGGCTAGGGGTCAAATTGGAGCTGCAGCTTCCATCCACAGCCACAGCCACAGCCATGCAGGATCCAAGCTGCATCTGCTACCTGCACCACAGCTCACGGCAATGCCCAATCCTTAACCCACTGAGTGAGGCCAGTGGTCGAACCCTTGTCCTCATGGATACTAGTAGGGATGTGGCTTTGAGCTGTTAGAAACAATGTTAATGTTTTCTTCAGGTGTTTATAGGCCAAGGTTGAGGTCTAGTCAAGAAAGCGCTCAGAGGAGCCTGGATAGAGTTTGGTCAAGAACAGAATCTTTGTCAATGATTGTCTCCTTTTTTGCTGTAAGAGTGCTGCAACGCACACTCTTATATACTCGTGCTCTAGTGTGAGAGTTTCTTTAGGACAGAATCTCAGGACTGGAATTATTGTGGTTTAAGATATGGCATCTTCAGTATTATTAAATGACTCTCCAAATTAGTTGTACAAATTTTTATATTTTTACCAGAAATGCATAAAAGATCCAATTTCCCCAAATCTGCACCAGTCCTTTGATCCACAGACCAGGGATAGGGTTAAGGCAAATCAGATGAGTCATGTGGGCACATGGTGAGATTCTGTCTTTGCTTGAAAGTTTGATTCTTTGTTTATCATGATTTTGGGGGAGGCATAAATTTTGAGTTGTGAGACTATTGCATCAAAATTGTGTTTATCTTGACTGATGAAATTTTGGTGCTCCCTTACATTTTATGCCTTAGAAGAGAGTGCTTCCCTTAGCTCACTCTAGTGCCACCTCTCTCAACATTAGTTAAATTTATTCCTTTTTGCTATTCTGATGGGTACAAAATGACCCTTCATGATCCTAACTTGCAACTGCCTGAGTATTAGTGAGCTCAAGTATGTTTGCCTATGTTTATTAACCATCTAGGTTTCTTCTATGAAGCACCTGTACATAGCTTTTTTTTTTTTTGTCTTTTTGCTATTTCTTGGGCCGCTCCCATGGCATATGGAGGTTCCCAGGCTAGGGGTCGAATCGGAGCTGTAGCCACCGGCCTACACCAGAGCCACAGCAACGTGGGATCCCAGCCGCGTCTGCGACCTACACCACAGCTCAGGGCAACGCCGGACCCTTAACCCACTGAGCAATAACAGGGACCGAACCCGCAACCACATGGTTCCTAGTCGGATTCGTTAACCACTGCGCCACGACGGGAACTCCTGTACATAGCTTTTAATCATTTTTCTGTTGGGTAGTTTGCCTTCTCTTTCTTCATTAATTTATAGGATATATATTGCATTAAAAAAAAACTTTGTTGGCTATATGCATCACAAACATCTTTTCTCAATCTGTACTTAGCCGCTTCATTTGGTTTATGGTGTTTTTTAGTCATATAGAAATTTATAACACAATTTTTATAATACAATCTTTTTTTTTCCCTCCCTTTTCTAGGGCCACACCCATGGCATGTGGAGGTTCCCAGGCTAGGGGTCTAATCGGAGCTGTAGCTGCCAGCCTACGCCAGAGCCACAGCAATGTGGGATTTGAGCCGTGTCTGCAACCTACACCACAGCTCACAGCAACGCCGGACCCTTAACCACTGAGCAAGGCCAGGGATCAAACCTGCAACCTCATGGTTCTTGGTCGGATTTGTTAACCACTGCACCACGACAGGAACTCCAGTTTTTATAATACAATCTTAATGTAGTCAGATTCATCAAATTATTCATTTATAATCTGTGCCTTCAGTGTGTTTTATTTAAAACATTTTCTCTACCCCACTGTCAAAGCTCTTATCCCCTGTTTCCTTGTGAAAGTTTTAAAGTTTTGCTTTTCATATTTAAATCAGCAGGGTGAAGTCAGAATCTATTTTGTCTTTTTTTCCATATAGATAGCTAATTGCTCAATAAAATTTATTGAATAGTTTATCCCATTTTTTTCTTAATTGATTTATAGTAGAATCTATTCACAGAGAAAGCCAGATATGTAAAGTGAATCTGTTTCTAGGTTTTTTTTTTTTGTTACATTTGATTAGTCTATCCTTATACCAACACTACACTTTAAAAATTATAGCTTTTTTTTTTTTTTTTTGGAGTTGCCATTGTGGCTCAGAGGAAACTAATCCACCTAATAACTATGAGGATGTGGGTTCGATCCCTGGCCTTGCTCCATGGGTCAGGGATCTGGCGTTAATGTGAGCTGTGGTGTAGGTTGCAGAGGTGGCTCTGATCCCATGTTGTAGGTCATAGACACAGCTGTGGCCCTAAAAAGCAAAAAAAGATAGTTTTTTTTGTTGTTGTTATACTTATTCTATTTTATTATGTTGTTATTGTTAATCTCTTGCAATTCCTAATTTATAAATAAACTTTAATGTATGTATAGGAAAAAACACTGTACATAGAGTTTGGTATTTTCTGCAGTTTCCTGCATTCACTGAGGGCTTTGGAACATATGCCCCACAGAGAAAGGGAGACTACTGCACAAAACCCTAATTTATCATAAATCTTGATCCGGTAAATCCTCCAATTATCATCATCATCATCATTAAGTATTACCCTGACTGTTCTTGGACTTTTATTCTTCAATGCAAATTTTTAGGACAAGCCTTGGAAAGAAAAATTTTGTTGGAAATATGTTTTGGATTTATAGATTAACTTGGAGGAATTCATAATCTTTGCGGTATTGATTTTGCCATCCAGGAATATCGCACAGGAACACTGACAGTTCTCCATCTACTTATGTATTTGTTATGCTTTTAGTAATATTTTATCATATTTGCCATAAAAGTCTTACACTTCTGTTGGCAGATTTATTAATTCTTATGGTATTCTTTTTCTATTGTAAATAGTATCTACACTTGTTATTTTACTTTCCAATTATTTATTGCTGATAGATAAAAGCATAATCTTTGTACATTAATTGTACACCCAGCAATAATTTAGTTTTAAAATCTTGTAGCTTTTTCTTGAGTTTTCTGTGTAGACAATCATATTATCTCCAGATAATGCCAGATTTATTTTTCATTTCCCTATACTGACATACTGGGTTTTTTCCCTTGCATAGTTGTATTGGCCAGGTCTCCCAAGATAATATTAAATTAAAACAGTGGTAGCAGGCATTCTTTTTAAGGCAACTATTTCAAAGGTATCACCAATTATAGTTGTTACACATTTTCCAATAGTTAACCTTTATCAAGTTGAACAAATTAACTTTTTTTAAAGACTTTATTTTTCTAGAGCAGTTTTAAATTTAAAAGCAAAATTGAGAGGAAGATACAGAGATATACCCCCTGCCCCCACACATGTATAGCCCACCCCCCATTATCAACGTTAGTCATCAAAATGGTACATTCTGTTATGAAGGATGGGCTTACATTGACATGGCATAATCACCCAAAGTCTGTAGTTGACTTGAGGATTCACTCTTGATGTTGCACATTCTGTGGGTTTGGGCAAATGCATAGTGACATATATCTATCATTATTGCATCATACAGAGCATTTTCACTGCCTTTAAAATCCTCTGTGCTCTGCCTATTCATCCCCACCCCACCCCCCACTGGCAACCACTGATCTTTTCATCTCCATCCTTTTGCCTTGGAGGAAATTAATTTTTATTTTCAATTTTCTGAGAGTTTTTATGCCGAATGGGTGTTGATTTTTAAACAAAGCTTTTCCTTCATCACATCAAATTATTTTTCTGTTTGATCTTATAACATTAAAAGGCATTAAATACCTTTTTTTCTTGAATGCTAAACCATTCTTGTAGTCTTCAGATGTACCACACTTGGTCATGATATAATACATGGATGGATTGTTTTGTAATATTTTATGTAGTGTTTATGTGTCTATGTTCATAATTCAGTTTGGCTTATAATTGTTCATTTTCATTCTCCTCTGCTTTTGATATCAAAGCTAAACTAGGCTCATTAGAAAATTGAATAGTTTTTCTGGAATGTTTATGTAAATGAGAGATTATATGTTCTTTGAAAGTTTGTTTTTGTGAAATTTGGTTGAAGGGGTGGATTTTTAACTATTTATTCAAGTTTTAAACAACAAAGGTAGGGCTTGTCAGGTTTTCTGTCTATGGGTCGGTTTGAAGGGAATTTTCCCAAGTTTAATTTTATTAGTATGAAGCTCTTCATAGTCTTCTCTTTTGATCGTTAAAAATATTTTCACTCAAAAATGTGTTTAATTGCAATGGTGGGTACATGTCTTTAAACATCTGGATGACGCAAAGGCATAATGTATAATGAAAAAAGCCAAGCTTTGGAGACAGTAAAAAGATCAGTGGGTACCAGGGGTTGGTGGGGGGAGGGGGGAAGTATGGGGAGGAAGGATGTACAGGGGAGCAGTGAGGCTTTTTAAGGCAGTGAAAATACCTTCTATGATACCATAATGATGGGTACATGTTATTATACATTTTAACAAGCTCACAGATTGTACAACAGGAGGATTGAACCCTGATGTAAACTATGGATTTTGAGTGATTATTGAGGCCCCAATGTAGTCTCATTGACTATAACAAATGTGTTCCTCTGATGGAGGATGTCAGCAGTGGGGGAGGCTATATGTGTGGGGAGGAAGGGAGTATATGGGAACTTTCTGTACCTTTGATTTTGCTGTGATCCTAAAACTGCTCTGAAAACTAAGGTATGCTACACATTTAATTACGGGTGAAGTTAAGCATTGATATCTTTTAAAGCCACTTGAAACTATTTCTGTGAACTGCATGTCTATGTTATTTGTCCATTTTTAATGGAGTTATTTGTGTTTTCTGACAGACTGCTTAGAACTCTTTATATATGAATGGAATTAGGTTTTTGCCTTATGTCGTAAATGTGATCTCATTTTTCTTTTGATGTTTAGGATAGTTTTTTTGCTATCAGAAATTTAAGATTTTTCTGTATTCAAATATGTCTTTTCCTGCATGACTTCTAGTTTTTGCATATTCCTTAGAAAGGCCTTCCTCAATATTAGATTATTTTATAAATACTCTGCATATTTTCATTTATTAATTATTTTTTATATTTAAATATTTAACTATCTGAAATGTTATGGAAAGCTAATTTAATAACAATTGACAACATGAGTTATCAATCAGTTATTGATTCAATAACACCAGTTATAGAGTTCCCACATGGCGCAGTGGAAACGAATCTGACTAGGAACTATGAGGTTGCGGATTTGATCCCAGGCCTTGCTCAGTGGGTTAAGGATCTGGCATTACCATGAGCTGTGGTGTAGCAGATGCAGCTCAGATCTGGCGTTGCTGTGGTTGTGGTGTAGGCCGGCAGCTACAGCTCTGATTAGACCCCTAGTCTGGGAACCTCCACATGCTGTGGGTGCGGCCCCAAAAAGACAAAAGACAAAAAATAAAAATAAAAACACCAGTTACTGAATAATTCATTTGCTGATAGGTTTTAAGTACCATCTATACAGTGTAAAACTCCTAGGTGTATAGGTGCTTTTTCTGGACACTTCGTTCTGTTACATCGCCGAGTTTGTTTTCCTATTTTGCCAGGCCTGGATTGTTGCTGAAATATATATATTTTCTTTTTATGGCCGCCCCTGTGGCACATGGAAGTTGCCAGATCCCAGATGCATCTGCAGCCTGCACTGTAGTTTGTGGCAATGCCAGATCCTTAACCCACTGAGGGAAGCCAGGGATCAAACACTCATCCTCACGGACATTAACGTTGGTTCTTTCTTTCTTTTTCTTTTTTGTCTTTTTGTCTTTTCTAGGGCCACTCCTGTGGCACATGGAGGTTCCCAGGCCAGGGATCTAATCAGAGCTATAGCTGCTGGCCTACACCACAGCCACAGCAACATAGGATCCGAACTGCGTCTGCAAACTACACCACAGCTCATGGCAATGCCGGATCCTTAACCCACTGAGCAAGGCCAGGGATCGAACCTGCAACCTCATGGCTCCTAGTCGGATTCGTTAACCACTGAGCCATAACGGGAACTCCTTGGATTCTTAACTCACTGTGTCACAACAGGAATTCCTATATTATTTTTTCAATACTTTTCTGGTTATTCTTGCCTGTTTTTTTTTTTTTTTTTTTCACATAAACTTAATATCTTCATGTCTAACTCAAAAAAAGTCCTGTTGGTATTCTCATTTGGATCACATTTAAATTCATAGAAGCCCCTTAAAGGAAACAGATCTGGGTCTTGAAAGCAAGTATAGCTTTTAAGACCTGTACATGTTTTGTGATCTTGGGGTTCCAAGCAGGGCCCACTGCCCTTTGGAATCCTTTTCTGTTGGATCACAGAGGCCTTTTATTCTGCAATTGAGAAATCAGCCCCAGGAAAAAAAGATTGCAATAATGTGCAATTAATTCAAAAGGAAAAGCTTGGTGTTGACTGGCTAACTTTTAATATGAGGAAGGCCTTGAATGTCTGGAGAAGGGGAATATCTTAATGTCTTTTTGGAGAAAACCCTAACCCTAACCCTAACATTAAATACTGGGAAAGTGTTACCACAGGGTGTTGATAGGGGTTCTGAAAGGGAAAGTTTGGTCTTCTAAAGGCAAATTTCCTTAATGTCAAACTTGAATACACTAATAGCCAAATTAACACAATCACTATCCTTCTTAAATCCTGTCATCAGTGTCCCTAGCTTTATATATCCAGCCAAATGACTCTCCGCAAGCTTGAAGGAAATAAGCATATATACATAAGGCCTCTCCTGTCTTTCTCAGCTCAATTCAGCTATCCAAATACATCATCTTACATTGTACTGAATCTAAGCACAGTATGAGAAAGCTTTTTCAGATTTGGGTCTTAGAAGCACAAAGAACCCCAGGAACATCTACTTTTAGATAAGCAACTCTTGCTTTGGGGCATGGACAGGCTTATGGGCTTAGATAACCTCATCCAGAATATTGAATGGTTACCTGATCGAAGGTATAAATTGTAACCCTGGCAACTGATCCCTGGAGACTTACAATTTGATAAGGTACAACTAAGGTCAAACCTTACCTTTAATTCATTTATGAAATAAATATGAATGGAATGTCCATAACATATCAGGTGCTGTGCAAAGCACTGAGGATACAAGAATGAACAGGGCATGGATTCTGCTTTCAAGAAGATTGCAGATGAAAAGGAAAATGGGGCTGATGCAGTGGTAGAGAGAAGCATAGGGCTCTGAGGCCTTGAGTTCAGAGATGACAACCCAGGGAGGTGTAAAGTGAAAACTTGGAGTGCAACAATATTTGAGGTTTGGATGGAGAAAGAGATTCCAGATTAGGAGACCAGAAAAGGAGAGAAATGGGGAGAGAATTTCAAAGAAGTCAAAAAAAGAGAAGTTTAACTAGCGAGTAGGCAATAACATCAAAGAGAACAGAGAGATCCATTTAAGAAAATGATATAAGTGTATCCATTGAATTTGGAATTACTAAGCATTGGTGCCTTTAGGGAGAGCACTTTTGGTGGAATTATGAGAAATGAAGACCATTTGCAGGAAGGTATTAATGACAGATCAGAGAGATTTTGAAATGGTAGGTGTAGGCTGTCCTTTCAAAGAACTTAGCTGGGAAGGAAAGGAGAATAAGAAAATGTCAGCTGGAAGGGATTGCAAGTTAAGAAGTTTTTTTTTTGTTTTTTGTTTTTTTTTTTTTTTTTTTTTGTCGTGCCCCACAGCGTGTCGAAGTTCCTGGGCTGGGGAGATAGACCCTCTGCCACAGCTCTAATGAGAGCCAGGACAATAACAACACCAGATCCTTAACAATTAAGGAGTGTTTTAAATTTTGTTTAGTGTGGGAGACCCTTGAGCATGTTCCTATGCTTTGGAAAAAGAATCAGCAGGAGAAAGTGAGGCTGAGGATACAGAGAGGGAAGGGATGCCTTAAACAGCAATGTCTCTTAAGAAGAGGAAGCCAGAAGAACCAAGTGGGTGGGTTGGCCTCAGGCAGGAAGAGTGACAGCTCACTCTTTGGAACTAGAAGAAAGGAGTCAGCAGTGGGGGTGGTTGCTGGATAGTAAAGTGTCCCCTGATGGCCTTGATTTTCTCAATGACGCAAGAGGCCCGAGCACCTGGAGATGGTGATGGGTGAGGTGGTAGAGTAAGATTTGTGACTATCAGGTGTCTGGCTGAAACTATGGGGTCATGTCCAGGCGAGAGTGTGGGGGAAATAAAAACAATAACTACTACTATTACAACTACTACATATTTGGAAATTCAGCAACACTAACAGTTTAGGATATTTAAGCTAGTGGATAGAGTGATGCACTATCACCAAGCAAAGCTTAGCTATTTCTTTAGCTCCAGGTCCCGACTTGGTTATTGAGGTAGGTCATATTCATGCTTGGAGCCTTCCTATCTTCCTCTATAAACAGCTCTATACACACTACAGGTCCTAAAACTTTGAAATATGCCTGAAGATAATAATGAGGAAGAGGAAGAAGAGGTAACATTCATCCAGTATTTCCTAAGTGCCAGATACTGTTTTATGCTCTTTACATGGATGAGAGTCAGTTAAATAGATGAGTTAATCCATGGAAAGTGATTATGTATGCATGTGTTTGTGTGTGTATATGAATATATAGTATAGACGACATATATATTAGATGACATATATATAATGTATATACTCCACACTGTGCCTGACCTCTAGCGGGAACTCTAGTTTTTCCTTTCTTCCCCCATCTTCCCATTCTTCATCCTTAGCCCTCACTACACATCAGCCCCTGGGCTGAGGCAGGAGAAAAGAGGTCTCTGCATCACGGTCCCCGGTAACAGACTGATTAGTGGAAGAAAGGGAAGCCTTTGGGATTGCCTTTGGACTTGGTGTCTAAGCTTAGTCTCTGCATTTGGATTGTCATTTCTTTGAGAATAGGGGCTCTTCTGGACCCCAGTTTGAGGCTCCCAGATGCTCGCTGATGGGCGCACAGCAGGCCCGAAATAACCCCTTAGTCAGGGCTCAGTTTCTGAGGTCCTAGCTTCCAACAGTTGCTGAGGCAATTCCTCTAGCCGCTGCTCACAGGTTCTCAAGAGCAAAGAGCAGCATCTGGAACCGCCCGGTAGCAGCCCTTTTGATGGCATGCTACTGGGGTCAGAGCACCTGGCCAGGTGGCCGAGGGACAGCATCCTGGATGCAGCTCTGCCTCCATCCAGCCAGATGACCCCATGCCAATCGCCCTGCTTACTTGGCATCCTAACCTGTGGATTGAAGGTCCATCATAAGTTTTGCTCTGCCTGCTTCACGGAGATTCTCTAAGGATCCAGTTTGGATGACAATCATGAAAGCTCTTTGCAAAGTGAAAAGCCCACATATGTAAAGGGATATTAATTCCCAGAACCAGACCTTGACTCAGAAGAAGACAAGAAGGGAGAGTCCCTCTGTAACCTGGACATATGGGGCCTTTAATTTGTTTTCCTCCTCTTTAACCAACATCTGTGACGCAAGCTGGTACTGCATGTGGAACCCTCTGTCCTTTGAGATCCTCACGGAGAGGAGAATTTGCAAAGTAGTGAGGCAGCTACCAGCTCATGGCAGGGTGAGAAACAGATGAAATATGATGGGGTTCTACTTGTGTTTCTTCAAACATTGCCTGGCTAACAGCATTCAGGTGAAAGGCAGGAAGCTTGTCCTCTGTTCACTTCCCTAGTAAATCTTCCTCCCCTTGCCCCTGCCTGCTCTCGCAATGTGGTCGGGCCCCACAGCTCTACTCTGAACCCTCTCCCCTTCCTTTATCCTCCTTCTTCCCTTGCATGACGTCATCCATTCTCTTGTCCTTGAGTACAACTTCCCAAATCTGCACCTGCAAGCCCAGGGCTCTGACCCAAGCTCTAGAGCGGAAACCACTTGGATGTCCTGTGAGTGCCGCAAATTCATCCTCTCCAAAATCGAACTTCCCACTTCATACCTGCTGCTTCTACTTCAGCTTGAGCTATTCGGAAGAGATTAATTTAAGAGGCAGAAAGGGAAATGGTTCGGATTTGAGGATACAATCCAGGCCCCTCTCTTGAGAGATTGAGGAGAAAGGAAGAAGGATGCAGGCTAGAGAGCTGGCTGGAATACAGATGAAGCTTTGTGTTAAGATTCCACTTCATATTCACAACTGTTCATCTCAGCTGAGCCCTTGGTGCTAACTGCCACTCTTAAACATTTCCTTGCTTCATTCGCTCTCTCACTGTTTATGTTTTTCCTTCTTCCTCAAATCTCCGGTGTTTGTTTCTTTCCTCAAGCGCCCTCACAACAGCTGACCTTCATGAAGCAGTCAGAAGAGAACTCCGAGACTCCCACAATGACCTACCTACCTGTGAATATGCCCATATTCTTTCTTTTCTCTGTTAATATTGGAGAACCATCGCTGCCCCTAAGACCAACTCCTCCATTTCTGCACTACATCCCAACACCTCTAAGTGCCTCAAGGCTATTGCTCCAGCACTCCTCCCCTTGATCTTTTGCATTAGTTGCTTTCACTCTCTACTGGTTCATTCCTACTACTGTACAGACATACTGTTACTGCTCAAATCTTAAAAAGGAAAAAAAAAAAAAAAAACCTCCTCTGGACTCCACCTACTTCTATATCTATGGCCTCATTTCTCAGCTCACCTATTTAGCAAAACTCCTCAAAAAATTGCTGTTTTTTGATGTCCCAGATTCTCTTTAGAGCTCACTCCAAACAGGCTTTTGCCTCCATCACTCCACCAAAATTGTTATTTGTAAAAGTCACCAATCCTCTACTTTGTTAGATAAATGATAGTTCTTATTCCTTACCTTGCTGGACATATCAGCAGCAATTAATACAATAAACATACTTCCTGAAATGCTTTATTTTTTTAATTGATGCATAGTTGATGTATTTATTTTTTAATGTATGTATTTTTATTGAAGTATAGGTAATATACAGTATTATATAAGTGTACAAGATAGTGATTCATGATTTTTAAAGGTTATCATAAAGTATTGGCTATATTCCCTGTGTTGTATAATATATCCTTATAGCTTATTTTATACCTAATAGTTTATACCTCTTACTCTCCTACCCCTATTTTGCCCCCACTTCCCTTTCCCACTCTTAACCACTAGTTCTCTACATCTGTGAGTCTGTTTCTGTTTTGCTATATACATTTGCTTGTTGTATTTTTTAGATTCCAC
This sequence comes from Phacochoerus africanus, assembly GCF_016906955.1. Taxonomy (NCBI): domain Eukaryota; kingdom Metazoa; phylum Chordata; class Mammalia; order Artiodactyla; family Suidae; genus Phacochoerus; species Phacochoerus africanus. Next base: position 96,305,823 of record NC_062560.1, read on the forward strand.
ATGAGTTCTATTATAAAGTATTTGTCTTTGTCCGACTTAGCTCACTCAGCATAATACTCTCCAAGTCCATGCATGCTATTTCAAATGGCAGCATTTCATTCTTTTTGTGGCTGAGTAGTAATATTCCATTGTGCATGTGCGTGCGTGCGTGTGTGTGTGTGTGCGCGCGCGCGCGCATGCCACATCTTCTTTATTCACTCATTTGTTGGTGGACACTTATGTTGCTCCCATTTTTTCATAAATTTTTAAGTAATGCTGCTATGAACATTGCAGTGCATGTGTCTTTTTGAATTAATGTTTATTTGATATGTACCCAGGAGTAGAATTGCTGGGTTATGTGATAGTTCTATTTTTAGGTTTTTGAGGAACCTCCATACTGTTTTCCACAGTGGCTGCACCAATTTACATTCCCACCAATAGTGTACAAGTGTTCCCTTTTCACCACATCCCCACCAACATTTGTTATTTGTGTTCTTTATAATAGCTATTTTGACTAATGTGATGTGATATCTCATTTTGGTTTTGATTTGCATTTCCCTAATAATTAGTACTGTTGAGTATCTTTTCATGTGCCTATTGGCCATCTGAATGTCCTTTTTGGAAAAATGTCAATTCATATCCTCTGCCCATTTTTAAATCAGGTTTTCTTTTTGATATTAATTTGTATGCAATGTTTATATATTTTAGATATTAGCCCCTGATGGGTCATATCACATGCAAATATTTTCTCCCACTCAGTAGGTTGTCTTTATGTTTTGTCAATTGTTTTCTCCACTGTGTAAAACTTTTTTAAGTTTTATCAAGTCCCTTTTGATTATAGTAGTTTGCTTTTATTTATTTTGCCTTGGGAGACTTATCTAAGAAAATATTGCTACAGTGTATGTCAACAAGTGTTCTGCCTGTGTTTTCCTAGAAGAATTTTATGATTTGCAGCCTTACATGTAGGTCATTTATCCGCTTTGAGTTTATTTTTGTGTATAGTGTTGGAAAATATTCTAATTTCATTCTTTTACATGTAGCTGTCTGGATTTCCCAGCACCACTTATTGAAGAAACTTTCTTTTCTCCATTACATATTATTGCCTCCTTTGTCATAGATGAATTGGCCATAAGTACATGAATTTATTTCTGGGCTCTCCAGGCTCTCTATTCTGTTCCATTGATCTATGTGTCTGTTTTGTGCCAGTACCATACTGTTTTCGTTATTGTAGTTTTGTAGCATAGGCTGAAGTCTGGGAATGTGATTCCTATAGCTCTGTTATTCCGTCTCACTAATTGTTTTAGGGAGTTCCCATCGTGGCTCAGTGGTAATGAACCCAACGAGGATCCACAATGATGAGGGTTCAATCTCTGGCTTCACCCAGTGGATTAAGCATAAGGCATTGCTGTGAGTTGTGGTGTAGGTTGCAGACACGGCTTGGATCCCATGTTGCTGTGGCTGTGGTGTAGGCTGGCAGCTACAGTTCAATTTAACCACTAGCCTGGGAACTTCTCTGTGCTGCAGGTGTGGCCCTAAAAAGAAGTACCCCCCCCCCAAAAAAAAAGGAATTGTTTTAGCTATTAGCTTTTTTAATTGCTAATTTCTTTCATCAGTGTCCTATAGTTTTCAGAGTACAGGTCTTTTACTTCCTTAGGTGGTTTTATTTCTAGGTATTTTTTTCTTTTTGATGTGATGGTAAATGAAAATGTTTCCTTAATTTCTCTTTCTGACGGTTCATTTTAGTATATAGAAATGCAAGAGATTTCTGTATATTAATTTTGTATCCTACAAATTTACTGAACTCTTTGATGAGCTCTAGTAGTCTGGTGGTGCTTTTAGGATTTTGTATGTATGGTACCATATCATCTGTAAACACTGACAGTTTTACTTCTTTCAAATTTGGATTCTTTTTATTTATTTTTCTTGTCTGACTGCTGTGGCTAGGATTTTGAATACTATGTTGACTATAAGTGACAAGAGTGGGCGTCCTTGTCTTGTCTCTGATCTTAGAAGAAATGCTTTCAACTTCTCACCATTTGTTACATTGAGATATGTTCCCTCTATGCCTACTTTCTGAATGTTTTTATCATAAATAGATATTGAATTGAATCAAAAAGTATCTATCGAGATGATCATATGGTTTTTAATCTTCAACTTGTTAGTGTTGTATATCACAGTAATTGATTTGCAGATATTGAAAAATCCTTGCATCCCTGGGATAAAGGGATCATGGTGTATGATCCTTTTAATGTATTGTTGGATTTGGTTTTCTTGTTATTTTGCTGAAGATTTTTGCATCTATGTTCATCTGTGATACTGGCCTATAATATTTTTTGTTGTATCTTTGTCTTTTTTTTTTTTTTTTTTGGCTTTTTAGGGCCACACCTGCAGCATATGGAAGTTCCCGGGCTAAGGGTCAAATCGGAGCTACAGCTGCCAGCCTACACCACAGTTCACTGCAACACTGGATCTTTAACTCACCTGAGGCCGGGGATCAAACCCATATCCTCATGGATCCTAGATAGGTTTGTTACTTCTGAGCCACAACAGGAACTCCCCTCTTTGTCTGGTTTTGCTATCAGGGTGATGGTGGTCTCAAAGAATGAATTTGGAAGTGTTCCTCTGCAATTCTTCCTCTGCAATTTTTCAGAATAGTTTCAAAAGAGTAAGTAAGTGTTAACTCTTCTCTAAATGTTTGGTAGAATTCACCTATGAAGCCATCTGATCCTGGACTATTGTTTATTGGGAGTTTTTAAATTACTGATTCAATTTCAGTACTTGTGATTGATCTGTTCGTATTTTCTATTTCTTTTTGGTTCAGTCTTGGAAGATTGTACATGTATTAGAATTTGTCCATTTCTTCTAAGTTTTCCATGTTATTGGCATGTAGTTACTCATAGTAGTCTCTTATCCTTTGTATTTCTGTGGTGTCAATTATAACTTCTTTTTCATTTCTGATTTTACTGATTTGGGCCCTCTCCCTTTTTTTCTTGATGAGTTTGGCTAAATATTTATCAATTTTGCTTATTTTTTGTTATCTTTTTGAAGAGCCAGCTTTTTGTTTCATTGATTTTTTTCTATTTTTAAGTCTCTATTTCATTTATTTATGATCTGATCTTTATGATTTCTTTCCTCCTACTAACTTTGTTTTTTTTGTTTATTCTTCTTTCTCTAGTTCCTTGAAATACTTTCTTTACTTGACTTCCAGGACTTGGCACTCTCTAGTTCTCCTCCTATCTCACTGGCTGCTCCTTCTCAGTCTCCTTTACTGATTGTTCTTCCTCTCGGTTTTCTCTAATCTCTGTGATAACTAGGTTTTCTATCTCTACTCACTTTCTTGGCAATCTCATCCAGGTTCATGGCTTTAAATACCAGGTATAAATTGACGATCCCCAAGTTGATATCCCCAGCCCATACCTCTTCTCTAACTTGAAAACTCAGACTTCCAAAACAGAATTCCTGATCTTCACGTCCAAACCTGTTTCTTCCATAGTCTTTCCCCACTTCAGTCAATGTCAACTCCATCCTTGAATCCCATCACTCTCTTGTTCTACCTCTACATCCAATACTAGAGGAGACCCTGTTGTCATTACCTTCAAAATATATTCAGAGTTCAACCACTTCTCACCATTTCCATTACCATTCTGGTCCAGGCAACATGATTTCAAGTCTGGATCATTACAGAAACCTCCTCCGACTAGATTCCCTGCTTCTGCTATACCCCTACATTTTATTTTTCACACAGAATTACAAGCGAACCTTTTGAAACCTAAGTCAAGTCACGTCACTCCTTCATTCAAAGTCCTCCAGTGGTTCCCATTTTCACTTAAAGGAAAAGCAAAGTTCTTACAATGGCCCGTAATATCCTGATATAGCAGTGATTCCCATCCCTTACATACTCTTGTCTCCAACCACTCTCCCCTTTAATGTACTTTGCTCTAGCCACATAGTATTCTGGATCTTTCTAGAAAATGCCAGTCATATTCTTGCTTACTAGTCTTGTTCCTTGTTGTTATTTCTGCCTGGAAGGATTTTTCCCCATGTATCTACATGGATTGTTCTGTCCATGAATGAGAAAACCAAAACAATTAGTGAATTATAAATAATCTTCTGAAATCTTCAAACACCCAAGCCCATAAGGCCATTCATCTTTCTCTTTTTATATACTCTTTTTGAGCAGTTTTAACTCTAACCTATAAAGTCAGGACTCCCAAATCTCTATATCCAGCCCAGATATTTCCCCTGACCTCCAGACCCACATCTTTAGTTGGCTACTGGCAGAACAATTGCAAATGGTTCTAGAGGAAGTGGGGGTCATAATCTCACTGGTGCTCTGCTTACCAAGTCCTGTACCAGGCTGCATTAGACTGAATAAATAGGTGCTTTTTTTTCCCATGATGGTCCTAACTGCACTGACCAAGTCTTGTACTCAGAACTGTCTACCTTGGGAGATCACCTTGTTAAATAGTCCCACAAAAGCTCCAAAAAGACTAGCTATAACTCTACCTCCCAGTCATCACTGCTTGAATGTTCCATTGGCCCCTCGAAGACAACATGTTCAAAAAATGAATTCATCTTCTATGTCTCCTCTATGAATACACTCCTGTTCTTGACTTCCAAATGTCTGTTAGTAGCATCATCATTTTCCCAGTCATTTAAGCTCCAAACCTCAGACATCTTTCTCTCACTACCTTCTGCTGCTACTTGAAGGCAGAGTTTCAGGTTCTGTCAGTTCCATTTCTTGTTTCTGGAATTCTGACACCTCATTGTATCCACTTGACTATAACCCTGCCCTAAGTAATTCTGAGAGCTATTTAGGAAATTCACCCAGCAAATAGCTATGGAAGTTGTGGGCTACAGATGGATAATTATCCATTTAAGCTATAAATCTGGCTTAAGTAGAAAATCTAAGAAAAGATTGGTGAAGAGTACCTCTTTTCCATGTTCCTGATTTGGATTGCACTTGGTAATATAGAGTAGATTATAGACTTCCTCTTAGAATATGAAGGTAGAAATTTGTAACCCCATTCCTAATTTTTAATACAACCCAATAAAACACACTAAAATTTTCTGAATTTCTGTTTTCTCATCTGTAAAAATGATGTATTTAAACAAGATGAACTCTCAATTTCCCCTTGCTCTAATGGCCCAAGTTTCCAAGTCTTTTGCTCAAAACACACACTTCATATCAGGAGGGTAATTGATACTTATTAAATACCTCCCCTGTGTACCAGACTTGTTATATTCATTGTACAATTTAATACTGGTACTTGATAACTCTATAGGGTAGGTATATTTATGCCTCTTTTTCAATTGAAAAAACAGATTCAACCAAGCTCAATAAAAATTTTAGGATCAGGGTTTCAACCCTAGTATCTTTGCCTTGAGAGACTGTCTTCTAGATATAGACATAAAATTTGCTCCTGTGATTTTTCACTTAGTTGCCTTACTTTAATTCCAAGCTGCAAGACAATTTATTTTCAAACCAAGTGCACTGAACCAATCATTTAAGCATCATTTATAATCATTTGAACTCCAGAGCTCACTTTTCTCTTCCTCTTATCATCCAATTCGCTTCTAGCTACATATTGCAGTAATCTTGAAGCATGGTGTTCCTCCAGGGAAAAACATAATTGTTCTTAGCTTTGTGGCATGAGCAGGATTAATTATGGAGAAAGATAATTAGAAAGCTAGGTGGGATCATTTGTAACATCATTCAAATCAAATTACTGGCATCATCCTTAAAGAGGACCCACTCCCTTCCCTCTTTTGCTCTAATTGAGTCCCCTTTTTCTGACACTCTGGAAGAACTTTGTTGGGAAAGTGCACCTTTAAGATGAGAAAATATAAGCATATCCATTGGGATCACATCTACCAGTTGGAAGGTGAAAGAATCAAACTGTTTGCTAGACACTTTGGAATCTGCTAAGGTGCCATGACTGGTTTGAATGATTTTTTTTAAATTACCAATGATGAACCAAACCTTCTCCAACACTGCAAAATTATAAACCATTTACTAGTTTAAAAGGGTAGTTACATATCTGGAGTTCTTTTTTTTTTTCAATTTTATTGGGGAAAAAAATGACCTTTTTGTCTTTTTTTTTTTTTTTTAACAGCTGCACCAGAGGCATATGGAGGTTCCCAGGCTAGGGGTCAAATCGGAGCTGTAGCCACAGGCCTGTGCCACAGCCACAGCAACACCAGATCCGAGCCACATCTGCGACCTATACCACAGCTCATGGCAATGCCAGATCCTTAAACCACTGAGCAAAGCCAGGGATTGAACCTGCATCCTCATGACACTAGTCAGATTCGTTTCTGCTGAGCCTGGACAGGAACTCCAAAAATGACCATTTTGATTAATGTAAGTAGGAGTGAACTTCCTGCTTTGATGCAATGGGTTAAGAATCTGCTCAGATAACTGTAGAGGCACGGGTCTTATCCCTGGCCCAGTTCAGTGGGTTAAAGGATCTGGAATTGCCACTTCTGTGGTGTAGGTTGCATATGCAGCTCAAATTTAATTCTGGCCTGGGAACTTCCATATGCTGCAGGTGCAGCCATAAAACAAAAAATAATCAGGAACTAGTACTTTAAGATAATTTTAATCATTAGTGCCTTTGCACAGATAATTTTTATGACAATATCCAGCAGGATTCCTAGGGAAGAAGACATAGAACACGTGAATTTGGATAGGAAGAAGAGAGTCTGGCAAGAATTAGAGTTTGGGCAATGGTTCCAATTGCTGTAACTGAAATAGGCTATTACTACATTTTTTTTTTCCTGTCTTTGCTTCTTATCCAGACAGCTAGCAGACAGGTCTATGCCATTCATTGAAGGGGAAATGGATTGGCAGTTAGGAGATGGCAAGATGATGTTTGGTGCCTGGAAGGGAAAAGGAGTTCTGCTTGGAGGCAAGAGGGCATATCCAAAGGGAATGGGGCTCTCTGGAGCCTTAACCTAGAGAAGTGAGTAATGTGAAATGCTACATCTTTGCTGTATCCCAGGCTGTAAAGCAGGAGCATTTGAAGGGCATTGAGCTTTTTTAAAAGGCCCTTCAGTAACATGGAGCTAACTGATGCAGAGGCTAGCTGTGCCTATCAGTGCTTAGAGTTCCTCAGGGGTAAAGTACAGTCAAGAATCAATGAGGCACCCACTTTAAGCTGTGGAACTGCTGTGAAGGCTTTGGTCCTGGAAAGAGCCAAACCCAGACTGGAACAACCACAGTCCATATCAGTTAGGGTTTGCAGAAAAGAGATAAGAACTGCACAATGAGAATTAACTTGATATTCTCTGATGGGATTAAGAACAAACAGGGCATTTAGAGATAAAGTGGAAGCACTGAGTGATTCATATAGAAGACAGAGCATGAGATTAACAATGACTAAAAAATTATCAGAAGCCTGAGCTGTTTTGTGATCAATCTTTTGAAAGGAGCAAGATAAGAAAACAAATCCTTGAAAGTTTGAACAGTTTGAAGGTTTGGCAGGAATTGGTATAGGCCAAATTGCCCCAAGCCAAATGCTTAATTTACTTTGTTCTGTGACTACTCATCTATACAATTAATTGCTTTTGACTGTGCTTTTTAGATGTTTGCACATAACACTACTCTGCTTCTCTCACTTATTAAGCATTTGATAAAAACCTCTTGTGTACCTAGAATTAAGGTAGAAGCTATGAGCATTTAAAAAAAAAAGAATTGAGGAGTTGTCTTGTGATGCAGTGGGTTAAGGATCAAGCACTGTCACTGCAGTGGCTCGGGTCACTGCTGTGGCGCAGGTTTGATCCCTAACCTCAGAATTTTTGTGTGCTGTGGGTGCAGCCAAAAAAATTAAAAAAGAATTGAAGACACAGGTGTTCCCTGCCCACATATGTCTATGATATATCATAAAGAAGTCTATGATATTTGGGAGGGGGCAAGATTTTCAATCATAAAACAACTTAAAAATCACGATGATGCAGAAATGTTCTTGAAAGAAGTCAAGAAATTCAAAAATTCATGAGTTAAATAGTTCTTTTGGTACGCTGGCCCTGAATGAATGATCATGTCTAACACAATAGAAATTGACTCTGAGTTGTAAATTTAGAAGCAAAGGGGTCATCATGAGTTGGGATTCATCTCGGCCATTAATGTTAAGCTGGGCCTGGAAGGACGGCTGTGGACCAGGGGAAAGCAATAGGCGCAGATCTGGAGGCAGGAATTGCAAAGGTGCACTTGGTGGCAGTAAATAGAAAGGTTTGATTGGAATCTAGGTTTCACCTTGGGGAGGTTAGTTGGGCTGTTAGTGTGAAGGCTCTTGAATGTCAACCTGAATGTATTGATTTGAATTCTATAGGACTTTTGAGTAGAAGAATGGGTCAATTCCTTCTTTGGTCACTTAATCGGTATAACATGTCTATTTCACACACCATATAGTCTTTGAAAAGTCTCCTCTTTAAGCTGAAACAAGTAAGCATAAGGTATTATGGACTTTTGTCTTCCAGGATCCATGTAGCCATTTAGAGCCTAAAATTAATATTCACAATTGAAGGCATTAGGTATGACACTCCCCAGACCTGAGTGTGCCATTCTGGCATTTCTATACCCTGGTGAAATCTCATGACAAAAGAATCCTTCCATTTAAAGAAACCATTTTCAACATCTATGGACAATCACCATCTGGTTACAACAAACTGTACAATAACCTTAAAAACAGGAACACTTTTCCTTCTATCACATGAGAAAAGGGATTTCAGGAAGGTGAGTGCCAAGGAGCACAAGTTTTTTTTTTTTTTTTTTTTTTGAGCACAAGTTTTTAAAGTCACATTGATCTGGGATTGGAATCTGATTCTGTCACTTCCTGCCTGGGTCACTTTAAGTTTTTTCACCTCTCTGAGCCCCAGTTTCTTCATCAAGAGAATGGAAACAAACCTTTGTACCTCAAGGAGTTTAGCACTTTTAACACCATGCATGCAAAGCTTTCAGCACCAGAGTCTCTGGCATGTAGCATTCACTCAGTGCCATCGTTTGTTGAAAGTGGTGTTGAGAGTTTTGAGTGCATAGAGCATGGAAGGTGGAAGATTAAGGTGGTCAAGATAAGAGCGTGACTTTTGGAGCTAAGCTGCCTCGACTTGAACAATATTTCTGCTCTGTGACCTTGTGCAAGTAACTTAAACTTTCCATGCCCAAATAGTCTCATCTGCAAAGTGAGGATAATAATAACTATGGCATAGAATTAGGAGTGCTAAATAAGTAAATACATGTAAAATGTGCTAGAAGTTCCACAGAGCACACCTTAATAAATGTTAGCTACTATTATGTGCCAAGCGCTATGCTAGAGGTTTTACATGCTTTATCTCATTTAATCCTCAGATGCCCTATGAGGAGGTAGATATTATTATCCCCATTTCGCAGAAAAGGAAGTTGAAGCTCAGATGAATTCTAGTTCATAATGGGTCTAAGGCTACACTGCTAGCACATAACTCAAACCTAGGTCTATCTGACTCTAAAGCCCTCTAAGCCTCTTAATCACTGCCCCATAGCAAGGCTTGCTTTTTGCAGGAGCAGTTCAGATTTGCTATACCAGGGGCCAATGGGAAAGGAGAGCAACTGGTCTGGAAGGGAAGGCAAATTTGACATGAGGTTCATTGAATTTGCAAGGCTAGAGGGGGATTCCTTGCTATTTTCTGTAGAAAGTTACATCCCCTTTATCTTTTGTCTTTTTGCTATTTCTTGGGCCGCTCCCGCGGCATATGGAGGTTCCCAGGCTAGGGGTCGAATTGGAGCTGTAGCCGCCAGCCTACGCCAGAGCCACAGCGACACGGGATCCGAGCCTTGTCTGCGACCTACACCACAGCTCATGGCAACACCGGATCGTTAACCCACTGAGCAAGGGCAGGGATCGAACCCTCAACCTCATGGTTCCTAGTCGGATTCGTCAACCACTGTGCCACAACGGGAACTCCGACATCCCCTTTAGAAGTAAGTGGTCTGCTCTGAGTCCACGCTCTGTACACTTCAGGAGATTTGTGGTGCTTAATTAGACAACTCGGGCAGTATTTTAAAATAGCAATAGTGCAAACTTTTACTTCAGAGGGCAAAAAGCCAATACAGAGTAGTTGTTAAGTGAAGAGCCAACCTCCTGACTGAGAAAAAAGCCAATTATGCCAAATGAATACGATATTAAGAATCAAACAGGGAACAAGGTTAAGAATGCAAAAGAGCGGAGGCGGGTAGAATTGGGAAAATCTCATAAGTCAGTCACATCCACGGCTGCAGAGTAGGACTCAAGAGGCAAGGGGCACAAACAGGAAGGAAAGATTCTAGAGTCTTAGCCACTTGGCAGTTCTTAGGGTTTCCCTTTCCACATGGTCTTTACTTATAATTTCTGTTTTTCTGCTTTCTTTTAGAGTACTTGCAATCTGAACTTCTACTTTTTGAGATTCATTTCTTTAGCTCTGTAACTTTCTCATAAACAAATTATAATAGCACCAAGAGTGGAATAACAATCATAACTAAAACTTATACAGCATGTATCATGAGCCAGACCCTAAGTACTTCACATATATTAACTCATTTAATCTTTACAACAGTCTTGTGAGAAAGCCTATGTCTATTCCCATTCCATAGATGAGAAAACTGAGGCATAGAGAAATTAAGGAATTTATGAAAATCAAACAGCTGATAAATCGCAGAGCCAGGATTCAAACCTGAGTATTTTGGCATCAGCATCTGCATGTTATGCATCACTTTATACTGCTTCATTGGGCCATTATTTGCTACTAACATGTTGGTTTGACCTAGTTTTTCTGTTTTTTTTTTTTTTTTTCCCGATGTAATCACTGTCTGAGAGCTAGGTAGGAAAAATTAAAAGTCACCAAATTCACATATGGGAACCAGCCACAGAGCTGAGTAAAGTTCTGGGGCTTCCCCCAGGGAAAGATGTGTTGTGGTTAAAGATGGGAGTGAGCCAGTTAGACCAGCCTTGGACTAGCTTTAAAGTGAATTGTGGTCCTTGCCCTGGAATTGTCAGGATAGACTCTTTGAATAGATTCTTCAGTGAGAGAATTCAACGTGGTGTTTAAAAGGACCACCCATAGAGGCATCCAAATTGGGGTTCAAATGCAAGCTTTGAAATTTGCTAACCATGTGAGTTTGTGTACATTACTTGAGTTTTCTGTGCATCCATAACACAGGTAAAATAAGGAGAAAACTAATACCACACTCACAGGATTGTTGGAAGGAGAAATGAAATGATCGAAGTTTGGAAAAAAAAAAAAAAAGAGAGTAAGCACTCAGTTCATTTGGTTGTTATTCCCTCTGGGGAGATATTGGGAGCCTCAGTAGTTCATTTTTGAGCCCGACTCACCAGCCGCTTTTGCTTTTTCCGGCCATCTTTCTGAAGGTCTCTGAGGTCTTCATTCATTAGTCTCCATGGATTTTCTTTCCCCTACATTTGGCTTTCAATTTAGAGGAAGAGGACATTTATTCAAACCAGTCAACCTTTTGACAGCCTCGACCATATTCTTTGCTAAAATGTGTCAGCAAATCCAATCGTTTTGTTCAGGGGCAGAAGTGAAAGGAAATATGAACAAGAGATTGATGTTGAAAAGGCACCAAGATGGCAGTACCTATTTTCTTAATGAAACCTTTTCCAAAGTATGGTCTGTGGAACATTAGTTTCATGAAATGCTCCTGGGGGAATTAAAAAAAAAAAAAAGGGTTACCTTGTCAAAAAGTTTCGGAAATAGAGCATAATATAACTCCTCCTTAGAAAGCCATACTCCACACTAATCTATTAAAAGCTCTAGATACTTTTGAAGTAAGGAAATCTTTTAACTTGGTCTTATCCAACACTTACAAATTAATTTGACCTCAGAACCTCTCAGAGTGGAAGATTACCTCGATGCAATGGTCATCTCCAAGGATACTAGTAGGCAGGCTATCCTAGAGGTCACAGAGCAGAAGGGCTCACAGATTGAATTAAGACACTTGATAAGTTAATAATTTATTAAGTTAAGATGTACTGTGAAAAGCAAAGGAAAATAGATGGATGTCTTAATACACAAGACATGGCACTGATGGTACAGCTAAATCAGTTCACTAAAATTTGCTTATTAGACTAGTTATTTTCAGGTACCACTCGCAGATAGTTGACACTCATTGAGTTCTAGGCACTACACTATGGTTTGTATACATACTTAACACAGCCTTAGTTTTGCATATTTTGTGGCGAGGAAATTAATAAAATGTTCAGGTCACAATATAGTCATTTGGCTTTGTCCTAAGTCAACAATTAGAGCACTTGAATTTTCTTATTTATAATCATCCCTATAGTTTTCAATAAAAAGGAAATAAATAAACAGACTTTGGGTGTCAAGCTACTGGTGGATTGAACACATGCATTTAATTTCGCTCCATTTCTTGGGCCCAGTGAGGGCTTCCGGTGTGACTTAGACAAGGGCAAGGGTGAGGGTGCTGTAGCAAAACCAGGGGAACTGAGTGAATTATGCATACTGAAGTCAGAAACCACCTGCCTTCTTTCCCTACTCAATTCTTAGAATGTTAGCAGTCAGAGCTTTAGCCTGCAGACAGGAGATTAGAATCATATTCACTGGGAAATATTACCAGTTTAGGAAGAAAGACCCAAAGATACTGACATTGGGAGTTTATCAAACCTCCTGAAATGCCTCTAAATTATAATAAAAGAATTATTTTTTTAGAGGCATAAAGCTCACAGAGAAATAGAAGGAAGACAATCATATTTTGGAAAATAAGTGGATTAAGGTTAACTGAATTAGCAAATCTTAGAAATATGAATTCCAGATTGGCAATGCAGAAATCTGAGAGTCAACTCGGTTTACTCTGCAGAGTCATCCCAAGGATGACAGTTGGAGGCACCACATACCTCTGGAACTGGGCATAAAAGTAGAAACTATTTAAAGAAGGATTGATAGAAAGCTGTTTGAGACGAATCCGTAGACCCATTCCCTCAACTCCACATTCCTAGGTCCGTGCCCCTCATCTCCCTCAGCAGAAAACTAGAGATATTTTTCTCTAGAGATGGTAAAACATTTGGTCTCTGGACTGTGGGATACCATGAACAGCTGACAGCTTGAATATCCTAAGTAACATGGGATTATGTGAAATGAATCCTGAATGCTGAAACCCCAGGCTTTTCCTCCCTCTATGTCTGTTCAGAAAAATTATCCAAAAGTTGGAAATAAGGGTAAAAGCACACAGCATGTTCTTTTGATGTTGTGTGGAACATAGTTTAACAAGCCCACCTAATGATGGTTTAATTATCTAGGGACATAGTATACCTATATTTGACTTTGCTATTTATATTAAGGGCTCAGACCCTGTGAAGTTATATGTTAACTTGCAGATTTTACCCAGGAGAGATATAAATAATTTTTGTCCAGAAGAAAAGATAGCTTCAAAATTATGGTTTTTATTGCCTTGTTGGATGTTAACCAGTTGCATATCTAACCTAGCAATCCTATTCTGAAATTCCTTCTTTAAATGCTGTAAGTAATGCCTGGTTCCTCAAAATGTTCTTTGAATCTGCTTGACCCTAGGTTTGTATGAGAGTCATGTTTTTAATTTTTTCAACATTTTATTTTGGCAGTTTGTCAAATGTTGGCAGGCAGACCTTTACCTCTAGGCAGGAAAATAAAAGAAGATTCCCTGGGAAATCTGACTAGCCAAAGAGGAAAAATTTAAAGATACTGACATCTAGTTTCCTAGCAAATGACCCAGGCAGACCACCCTGTGTTTAGGATGACCAAATATTTTATAATACAAAATAGAATATTTTTCAGAGTAAGAAGAGGCTTTATTTTTTTTAATTTTTTTTTTATTGAAGTATGGTTGATTTACAATGTTTTAGTTTCTGGTATATAGCAAAGTGATTCAGTTTTATATATATATCATACTTTTTTTTTTTTTTTGTCTTTTTGGCATTTCTAGGGCTGCTTCTGCGGCATATGGAGGTTCCCAGGCTAGGGGTCTAATCAGAGCTGTAGCCTCCGGCCTACACCAGAGCCACAGCAACGCGGGATCCGAGCTACATCTGCAACCTACACCACAGCTCACAGCAACACCGGATCCTTTACCCACTGAACAAGGCCAGGGATCGAACCCACAACCTCATGGTTCCTAGTTGGATTCGTTAACCACTGAGCCACGACGGGAACTCCCATACTTTCTTTTTAATATTCATTTCCATCATGGCTTATTATATGATATTAAATATAGTTTTCTGTTCTATACAGCATGACCTTATTATTTATCCATTCTCTATATAATACTTTGCATATGCTAATACCAGACTCCCAATCCATCCCTCCCTTAGCCCCTCCCATCTCCCTCCCCCTTGGCAACTACAAGTCTGTTCTCTATGTCTGTGAGTTTGTTTCTGTTTTGCAGATAGGTTCATTTGTGCCCCATTTTAGATTCCACATTTAATTTATATAGAGTATTTGTCTTTATCTTTCTGTCTTACTCCACTTAGTATGCTAATCCTAAGTGGTCCACCCATGTTGCCTCAAATGGCATTATTTCATTTTTTTATGGCTGAGTAATATTCCATTTTATATATGTAACACATCTTCTTAAGCCATTCATCTGTAGATGGAAGGTTGTTTCCATGTCTTGGCTATTGTGAATAGTGCCGTTATGAACTTAAGGGTGTATGTATCTTTTTAAGTTATAGTTCTATCTGTATATACGCCCAGGAGTGGGATTGCTGAGTCATATGGTAGTTCTATATTTACTTTCCTGAGGAATCTCCATACTATTTTCCATAGTGGTTGTACCTATTACATTCCTACCAACAGTGTAGGAGGATTCCATTTTCTCTGTACCCTCTCCAGCATTTATTGTTTGCAGACTTTTTGATGATGGCCATTCTGGCTGGTATAAGGTGGTACCTCATTGTAGTTTTGATTTGCATTTCTCTAATAATTAGCAATGTTGAGAATCTTTTCATATGCCTGTTCACTATCTGTATATCTTCTTTGGATAAATGTCTGTTTCAGTCTTCTGCTCATTTTTTAGATTGGATTATTTTTTTTTTCATTGTGTTTCATTGTATGAGCTGTTCTTATATTTTGGTAATTAAGCTCTTGTAAGTTGCATCATTTGCAAATATTTTATCCTAGTCTGTACGTTGTCTTTTCATTTTGTTGATTATTTCCTTTGCTATGCAAAAGCTTGTAACTTTGATTAGGTCTAATTTGTTTATTTTTGCTTTTATTTATTTGCCTTGGGAGACTGACCTAAGAAAACATTGATACAAGTTTTGTCAGAGAATGTTTTGCCTATGTTCTCTTCTATGAGTTTTATGCTGTCATGTCATATTTAAGTCTTTAAGCCATTTTGATCTTGTTTTTGTATGTGATATGAGGGAGTGTTCTAACTTTATTGATTTTTACATGTGGCCGTCCAGCTTTTCTGATACCATTTGCTGAAGAGCTTGCCTTTTCTTCATTGTATATTCTTGTCAAGGAGGCTTTATTAATGGTTATGCTGAGGCAACAGGCATAATAACCTGGGAGTATCCTAGTAATACCATAATATATGACCATATTGCCTATAGTGAAGCTCCCAATAAACAATTCCATTCTCAGAATTTTCCTTTTTTTCCATTTTTTTAAAGTTTTATTGCTGTATAGTTGATTTACGATGTAATGATATTATCTGCTGTAAAACAAAGGGATTCAGTTATATATGTACACACATTCATTCTTTTTCAGATTCTTTTCCCACATAGATTATCACAGAGTATTTGGTAGAATCCTCTGTATTATATAGCAGGTCCCCATTGGCCAATCAGTCCATATACCTCAGTGTGAATATGCCAGTCCCAAACCCCTAGCCATCC
Source organism: Phacochoerus africanus (assembly GCF_016906955.1). Taxonomy (NCBI): domain Eukaryota; kingdom Metazoa; phylum Chordata; class Mammalia; order Artiodactyla; family Suidae; genus Phacochoerus; species Phacochoerus africanus. The sequence continues at coordinate 96,321,665 of NC_062560.1, forward strand.
TTCCCCACACACCTGTTGCCTTTGGTAACCATAAGTTTTTCAAAGTCTGAGTCTGTTTCTTTTATGAAAATATGTTCACTTGTATCCTTTAGTCTTCCAATAAATGAGCAGAGAGCCAACATTACAAAAATTTAATGAAAGACTTTAACTTGAAAGATTGAGATTGCAACAAAGAAATAAAGACAACATGGAAGGAACATAGACTATACAGGGGGAATAAAATCTCCTCAGAAAATACTACTGTAAGTATTATCAGAGAGTTACAGTTTGTATTGAATTAATTAAATGAAAGCAGGATGATGATATAAAAATGATTCAGAGCAAACATACACATACACACACACACAGACAACTTTGAAAATTAATGATTAGAAACATAATAGCAAAAATGAAAAAAAGTGAGTGAAAGGGATGGAAGATAAAGTATGGAAATCCCACAGAGAGTAAAAAGACAGAAGAAAGTGGAAAATAAGAAAGAAAAGTTAAGACAATTAATGGCCCAATCAAGAAGGCCCAACATCTAAATAACAGAAAATGCAGAAAGAGGTGTGACAAGTAGAGAATATGTACAATAAGGAATCATCAATGAAATAATATAAGAAAAAAAATCTATACTGAAGTCTATGAATTTCTATATATAAAGGGCCCAATTAGTGCTCAGCACAGACAATGAAAATGAGCCACAGCAAGGCATATTATTATGAAACTTCAGACTATTAGGGACAAAGAGAAGATTCTACAAGTTTGGGGGATGCGGTAAAGTCAGTAACAAAATATCAAGAATGATTTTGGACTTTCTAACAATAAAATAGGAAACCAGAAGATAATGGAGCCGTGCTTTCAAAAACCTGAGGAAAAAAATATTTTTAACTTAGAAAAACCATGCAATTATTAATTCTGGGGAGATAAAAGTTGGGTGGCAAAATAAAAATAGTAAAATGTTACTATATTGTTATAATAATGTAAACACTGATCTAAACTGAATATAATTATATTGGGAATTTGGAGATCTGGGGAATGCTGATGTTGGTAGGAAAGAGTACCAAATCTTCATCTTCCAAACAGGCATATCAATAGATACACCTAAAATGGAAAATTCATGAACCGACAATATAAGCATGCAAATTTAGAGGTATTGTCTTTTGTCTTTTGTTGTTGTTGTTGTTGTTGCTGTTTCTTGGGCCGCTCCCGAGGCATATGGAGGTTCCCAGGCTAGGGGTTGAATCGGAGCTGCAGCCACTGGCCTACGCCAGAGCCACAGCAACTCGGGATCCGAGCCGCGTCTGCAACCTACACCACAGCTCACGGCAACGCCGGATCGTTAACCCACTGAGCAAGGGCAGGGACCGAACCCACAACCTCATGGTTCCTAGTCGGATTCATTAACCACTGTGCCTCGATGGGAACTCCAAATTTAGAGGTATTGAGATATGCAGCAAAAGAATCAATGAAAATATTTGAAGTAGTTTCCTAATGGGAAGGAAAAATGGAGTGAGGGAACAGGAATAGGGACTGTTGTTTGCCCTAACAAACCTTGTAGAATTATTTGACTTATTATAATAAGTGCATGTGTTACTTTTATAAAAAAATGAAAGGAAATAAATAATCTTTTTTTGGGGGTCATGGCACAGGAAACCATACTAGAATTTGGAAAATTAAGTACTTGGTTCAGGTTGAAATTCATACTTTGATAAAAGATTCTGGCTCATGGACTTCATTCAAAAGAACAGTGTATAAAGGATTTTCTCTTTCATATAACCTATTTTGGCTTCTAAAATGCTTAAGTAGATTTTTACCATGTATGAACAAAATGGAATTGTTTTGAGGCAGTGTTTCCTTAGGTAATGAGTACTTAAGAATAAGGAGATTTTAATTCAAGTATCTATCCTTTCACTGAGATTTTAATTCTAGTGTTTGTTGTTACATTGAACAAGTCTTTCACCTTTTTTGGACATTGATTGTCAAATGGATATAGTAAGAGAATTTATGTCTACTATCATGCAGTGGGTTAATGATTCTGTCTTCTAGAACCCTGATCTCTATGTCAGAGGGATTTAGAACTCTTAGAGAAAAAGACTGATGAAGGGGAAACAAGGAATACCCATGGGAGAGTTCCCATTGTGGCTTGGTGGGTTAAGAACCTGACTAGTATCCATGAGGATGTGGGTTTTATCCCTGGCCTCGCTCAGTGAGTTAAGGATCCGGTGTTGCCGCCAGTTGCAGCATAGGTCATGGATACGGTTCAGATTTTGTGTTGCTGGTTGCTGAGGTTGTGGCATAGACCTGCAGCTGCAGCTCCACTTCAACACTTAGCCCAGGAACTTCCATATGCTGCAGGTGTGGCCATAAAAAGTTAAAAAAAAAAAAAAAAGAATATCAGCAGATAGCCCATTTTGAGTTGGAATGGAACCTTCATCCTACAGAGGAGACTTAAACTCACCCTCAGGGATGTAGTATTCCCAGCAGATCAGAAGCTTCTTGCATAGGTAAGGATATAACTGTTAACAAGACACAAAGCTCCTAGAGCAAGCCTGCTGCCCTTTTAGATTACATAGGTTCTACTCAGTGGTAAGCCCCTCCAGACCACAACTGTCTCCAAATTGAGTAAATAACATGTTTCCTTTGCTTTACATCTAATTAATAAGTTGTTTTGTGAGTATGTGCCTTCTCTGTGCCTTTCTCCTACTGGATTTTTGTCCTGGAATGCAATTTCTTTTCTTGTCATGCCAACCCTGCTCTGACAACTCTTTCATCATCCTGCCTTGTGAAGGCCATAGAACTTGGCCATCATTTCTAATCTTAATACTCTTACCAGACTAGTACATACCTTAAGATGGTGAACAAATCCTCAAATGAAACAATTCCACATTTGGTTTTGTTTTGTTTTCTATATATTTGAAACTCCTAGGTTCATAGTGATATCTCTGGATTCAAAAGGTAGCTGCTGTGGGGGTTGGGGGCAGGATTTTGAGGCCTAGTTCATAGAGCTCCAGACACCCTTCACTTTTAATGAGATCATCTCTCTCTCTCTCTGTCTCTGTCTCTGTCTCTGTCTCTCTGTATATATATACATATGTACATGGCTTTTGGGTAAAATTTTGGAAGAAGTGTTTGTCTTCAAAAAAATTTATTTTTAAATTTGAAAAGTGCCTAGGTGATATATGTGAAAAATATTACTTGGATTCAAATTCCAGGTTTTTTCACTTGCTGGTTGTGGTTGTATGACTATGGGTGAGTTCCTTAGTCCTCTCTGAGTCTTGGTTTTATCAACTGTAACATACTATGGGTCATGAAAAAGCAGAACCCAAAGGCAAGAGAATATTATTTTTGCATTTCTCTAGGCCTTCTCATTCCAAAACCTCAGGTGGTTATAACCATTCTAAAAACCTTCTGTCCTCCGTGCATACTAAATTAGGGGTCAATGGGCCAGGGCCAGGTTCTTTAAGCTATGAAAAGCTGAAGTACAATTCCATGGCCTTGGGTGGTTCTGTGTGGCCCCAAATAATTTTTGTCTGGGTCAGGCTGTAATCATCATTTAATGAGAAGGTGCCCCCTTCCTTCTTTCCTGTAGGGCATGACTCACAAGCACCTGGCATCCAGGCCTCATGACTCCTCACACTGCTTAATTCCTGACAGCTCATTGTGCCTCTGACACAAAGGAGGCATATTGTCCCAGGCATCATCAATTTAACATGTTTCAGATGCCCACTCTGATCACAGAGCCACTCCAGAACCTTAATTCTTAACTGTTGAAAATTAGTCTGACACTTTGTACACTCTTAGATGGAGACAAATGGACCCTGAATAATTTAAAGGACATTTTCTCAAAGCATCCAACAGAGTTGAAGACTCCTGACTTTTCATTTCTCCTGCAATCTAAGCCAAACAAGCTAAATGACCAATATTGATGCTCCAATTCCTCTAAAAAACAATGTCTCAGTGTGCTTGCAAGGTGATCAGAATGTATTTGCTTATCAAATCCAAAAATCCATTTTGGGGAGCTTGTGTCTTTGGACTGGCCTCCAGCTGGGTTCCTGCACTGAAGAATGAGAATTGGTTCAGCTTCTCCTAAAGTGTTTTAACTGTGCTTCGTTAAAAGGAAGCAGGGACAAGCACAGCATGTGAACTAAATGAAGGCCAAGGATGATCTAGTAGTTATAGTAACATGCCTGAGTTTTAATATTAATGCGATTTTAGTAACAGTTGTCTTAATAGATTTCTGAAGAAACTCTAGATCATGAATCATAATAAACATTGTTCAGGCATATTTTCAGTGGATAGATCCTTCCTAAATATGGCTCATCCCTTAGAAGAGCCAGAAAAATACTCCTGAGAGAGGATTTTATTTTGTATAAGTAGGAGTATTAACCTCTTTTTAACCCAGCATCTTGTGAAATCAGGATAAACCTGTTGGAAATTTAAAAGACAAGGGATAATTGAGAGAGGCTGAAGGAAAAAAAAAATAAGGAAGAATTATGTTTATCATACCGGCCTTTACTATTGTTGATTGCCACGGCCCATTCCTGGGTCCTCTCCTCTTTTCACTCTGTACCCCTTTCCAGTTTTTCTCATCCTCATCCAGTCTCATGGCTTTAAATACCATCTCTATGCTTACATCCCTCAAATATCTCTCTCCAACTTGATCTGATCTCCAAAGTCCACTGTGTAACTAACTGCCTACTGGACATCCCAGCTTGAATATCCCCAATTCATCTCCAAACTAACATCCAGATGAAACTCACTGTCTTCTCCTACCACTATTCCTGCCTAGTAGGTAGCAAATGCAAGTTTAGGTACTAGAGATAGAGTAGTAAATAGGTTTCTGACTTCCAGAGTTTACATTTATTGGTAGAGGGTAATAATAAAAACCAAATAAATTAATAATAAATATTGGGTATACTTATATAGAATACTGAATATATGTATATACTGAATATATATATATACACAAACACACACACAAATATATATATATATATATATATATATATATATATATATACACACTGAAGCATAGTAGACTAAGCAGATTTTTTTGTGTGTGTTTTGTCTTTTTAGGGCCTCATCCACTGCATATGGAAGTTCTCAGGCTAGGGGTAGAATCAGAACTGCAGCTGCCAGCCTATGCCACAGCCACAGCAATGCAGGTCCAAGCCATGTCTGTGCCTATACCACAGCTCACGGCAATGATGGATCCTTAACCCACTGAGCGAGGCCAGGGATCGAACCCACAACCTCATGGTTACTAGTTGGATTCCTTTCCACTGTGCCACAATGGGAACTCCTAGACTAAGCAGGTTAAAGAAGCTTTGTCTGAGAAGACAGTAATTAAGGAAAGCCTGAACAGAAAATAAGTAATATGTCGTGCAAATATCTGGGGGGAACATTTCACATAGTGGCAACAGCAAGCGCAAATGCCCTGAGGTGGGAATCTGCTTGATGTGTTTAAGGAAAAGCATAATGGCTGGAGAGTAGTAAGTGGAAAAAAAAGTTTTAGGAAATGAGGTCAGAGAAATAGCCAGGAGCCAGGTCATTTATCTGCTTGTAGGCCATGATAAGGAGAATTTGATTTTTGTTCCAAGTGTGGGAAAAAAAAAGCCATTATAAGGTTTTTCAGAGAGAAGTAGTATAATTTGATTTAGATATTAGAAAGCTCTCTGGTGGTTGTGATTAGAGTAGACCACAGGGGACACAAGTAGAGGTGGAGAGACTTGTCAGGATGCTATTGCGAAGTCCAAGGGAGAGAAGATGATAGGTGGACTCGAGTGATAGTGATGGCCATACTATGATGTGTTTAGATGCACTATGTGTTTTGTAGGTAAAGCCAATGGATTTATATATCTAAAGGAAGGACACCACCACCAGCTAGTCTGCAATCCAGAAACCTACGAGTCATTCTTCACTCTTGTTTTACATCACCCCTACCTATAATCCATTGCTAGAGTCTATTTCTTCTCCTTGGGTAAAGACTGAAGAATAACTGTCAGAAGAGCATTTCTGGTGGAAAGAGAGGCATGTGAGATGAAATAAAATAGGTATTTTAATACAGATTATTTCTCAAGGAAATGAATTGACGAAATAGCATCCGAGATTAAATATCACTACATGGAATAACCTTGTCTGGTTCCTCCCTCAACCTAAATTATGTTAACTCTGTTTCATGCTCCCACAGTTCCTTATTATTTTCCTTCCTGGTCCTTATCATGAGATGTGGGTACATATTTATTCATTTGATTATTTATTTAATGTTTATCTCCCTAGGCTGAAAGCTGAGGACAGTGCTGGTACCAAATCTTTTTTTTTTTTTTTTTAACTGGGATCTGGATCTTTCCCAGACTTAAATACGAACTCCCCTATGTGATATAGGCCAGGTACTTTTTCTACAACTGCAGAAAGATATGCCAGGAAAATTCCAGTGCAGATATACCCTTAATTTGTTTTTTTGGGTTTTTTATTTTTATTTTTTAATTTTTAAAATTATTTTCCCAATACAATTTTTTTTTCTACTGTACAGCATGGTACCAAATCTTACTTCTCTTTGTATCTCTAGTGCCTAGCCCAGTATTTGATTTGTACAATGTACTCAATATTTGATGAAAGCATAACTGAGTGAATGAATATGAACATAAAAAGTTATTATAAAGAGAATGCTGACCATCTTATACAAGTGATTTAGGGCACTGACAAAGAATGAGATTAGACATAAGAAAAAGACATCTTGACCAAGATATTTTTAAATCCTGGAATGAGCCTAAGAGTAATAGCATCTCATTTCCTATATTCAGTAAACAAGAAACTTCCAAGTACTGGATATAAAAGAGATTTGTTTCCACATGGACTGAATGGTCTCTAAATCCCCTTTGAGAATTATAGGATTTTGAGAAGTAGAATTGACAAGCCACTATGGTGCATTCATTGACTTATTGATTTGACAAAAGTACATTGACTACCTACTCTGTACGAAGCACTGGGCTGGGCATTGTGCACTCAACATCAATTTGCATTCCCTACTCTCAAGGGGTCGGTATACTAGTAAAGACATTCCATTCGACGGATAGGTGTGGTGTAAGCAAATATGATTTCCTGATTCCAGGTCTAGGCTCCAAGTGTGACATGTTAAGGGATATCAACAAATTGGACCATATGGTTATCAAGATCCTCTGAAAAAGAGATACCAAGATGGAATTTAATGTTCACAGATTTTATTAGTGGAGACACCTGTAAAAGAAAATGGAGAGCCAGTAAAGGCTCAGAGAGCTCTCAGACCACAATTTAAGTGGTCTGCCCATGAGTGAAGGAGAGAGGGAAGGAAAGTCCAGTGATGTGTCCTAGACTTTGGAGCAGTCTAAAGAAGGTTTGATGAGGCCCAAGGGGGAGTCCACCATCAGAAAAGCCCTTGTCTTCCAGGCCTGGGGCTTCCTTCATTTCTCTGCTGTATTTAGTTGGGAGTCATCTGCAGGGAGTGTGATTTAGGAGAAAATGCTGTGATGGATTTCAGAGTGCAGCAGCTGGAGCTCTTGGTCAGATATGCTCATTGTTGTTAAGGGGTATGTAAGACTCATTCTCATGGCCACTGCAGCCCATTATGGAATTGTGATGACTTGTGCAAACCAAAGATACTTACCTTGGAGAATGTACTGTGAAGAGTTTACAAGGGAGAACATTAGAAGTCCACTTTTATAGAAAACAACCAAAAGAAATAATACAACCTAAGAAATTATTTACCATATCGCTAGTGAGAAAAGCGTTCAAGCTTAGCTCTCCTGGTTTATGTGTTTACCAGCTCCATGCAGATATATGTATACAGTTTCATTGTACTGGTGTTTATTTTCATTAACACTCTATAAGGAAGGTGCTGACTGCTTTGGTGAGGGTACTGCCATAGCCATGACCAATTTATAGCATTTTTCCCCCTCAGCTATGTTCATATTCATCCTTCTAAACAGCATTAGTCAATTAGACAGCTATTAGTCAATCCATTGCAACTGCTGCAAAGGAAACTGGGATGCTGTTTTCTTTATTTTCTTCCTTTTACTCTGTATCAATCATGGTATCCTAGATGACGCTGCAGTAAGAAATAACCTGAAAAATGACAGTGGCTTGAATTGACAGAAGTTTATTTTTCATCCCCCCTATGGATTGGTTGGGGCTCTTGTCATCTTTATTCTGGTTCCCAGACTAATGGAATAGTCACCATCCGTAGTACTATTGCTCATTGCTATAGAGGGAAAATTGCAGGTAACCAAGCATGCATTGTCAAAGCTATGGCCCAGAAGTGACATGTGTTTCATGACACTGACCTAAACAAGTCAAATGGCAGGCCCTGGGAGTTCCTGTTGTGATGCAGCAGAAAGGAATCCAACTAATATCCATGAGGATGTGGGTTCGATCCCTGGCCTTGCTCAGTGGGTTAAGGATCTGGTATTGTGGTGAGCTGTGGTGTAGGTCACAGACACAGATTGGATTCCCCCATGGCTGTGGCCAGCAGATGTAGCTCTAATTTGACCCCTAGCCTGGGAACCTCCATATGCTGCAAGTGTGGCCCTAAAAAGAAAAGAAAACAAAACAAAACAAATGGCCATGCCCTGACTTCAAAGGGGTGGGAAGCATTATCCTTCCACAGGTAAGATGATTCTCATGTTAGTGATTATTTCTGGTCTGGACAGTTTTGTCTGTAGCCCTGGTACCTAGAAAGGAAGCTGGCACATAGTTGGTGCTCCATATGATTTGCTGCATGAATAAATGGAACTTCAACCTGAATGTGCAAAAGCCTTCAAGTCTCTAGCACCCCCTCATTTCATCTCTTGAAGTAGGGATTATCCAGCCTGATAAGTGCAAAGGGAGAGAGGTATAAGAAACTTACAGACTGGTTTGGTAGGTAATGATAAGTCCTAGGCAGGAAACACTTTTCATGAGTTCCACACAAAGAGAAGCTTTGTGGCTGAGGGATTATAGTTTCTGGACTTGACTCAAAAAATGTTTTCCAAGTCAGTGAATGTTTATTAAAAGCCAACTTCATGGCAAACAAAAATTGGGGATTACAGTGGAGAGACAAGGGGATCTATCTATAAATATTATAAGATGCAGATGCTGCCCTTGGATGTTCATAGTCCTATTGGGAAGGCAAGGCATATATAATAATAATAATAAAACTTGAATAAGCACTGTTTAATGGAAAGAACATTGACTTGGAGCAAGATCAGTCTGGATTTGAACCCTGGATCTATCACTTTATTTTACATGATTTTGGAAACATATTTGAACCTTCCTGAGTCTTATTTTACTCACCTGTGAAATGGGGCTAATAACAGTGTATGTCGCAGTGTCATTGTGCGTATTAAATAAGATAATGTACGTTGTTGTAAGCCTAGCACATAGTGAGCAGGCAAGAAAGGATGGCTATTATTTGCTGAACACTTACTCTGTGATTATACAATTCTAAATTCTCTGTGTGTATGTGTTCAGTGTGGATTCCAAGGCAATATGTGCGTGTGTGTTTATGTGGGATGGGGTGGGGGGAGCACACACATTCCTTTAATCTTTACCAGAATTCTATGAGGTAGGTCAGTTAGATAATATTATTATTCCTATTTTATAAATGAGAAAGCTTGAGGGGCCAAGAGAATAGGTAGCTTACCCACGGTATATAGCTATTAAGTGAGAGCTGACTTGTGAAATCAAACAGCCTGATCCCAGTGGCTGTAGGCTTAATCACAATGCTGTGCAGGAAGTAAGCATGAACATGCAGACAACACAAAGACCATAAGACCATATATGGCCTATGTGTATATGTCAAGGAGCAGTAGGCTAGAGAGTGGGAAGTAGGTCAAAGTAATATTGTGGAGTTGTAGAGGTAGACAAACTTTGACTTTTGAAATTATTGTCTTGTGAGACAATCAAGACTAAAAAACTGGTAGCTATTATTAATCGTAATGAGTAACTACAGAATGACTTGAGACTATTCCTAAACAAGGGCTGTATTTCTTGGTAGAGATGTGAAGGTTTGTCACTCTTCAAAGAAGGAAGCTGTTGAATCAGGGTGAAATAATGAGGGACAGCTTCATGAAAGAGGCAGAATTTGATGATTTAAAATTTTCACATAGAGGAGTTCCCATTGTGGCATAGTGGTAATGAACCCAACTAGTATCCATGAGGATGTGGGTTTGATCCCTGGCCATGCTTAGTGGGGTAAGGATCCAGTGTTGCCATGAGCTGTGGGGTAGGTCACAGATGCAGCTTGGATGCTGGGTTGCTGTGGCTGCTGGCAGCTGAAGCTCTGCTCAGACCCTTGGCCTGGGAACTTCCATATGCCACAGGTGTGGCCATAAAAAGCAATAAAATAAATAAAATTTTCACACAGAAAAATGAGCCAAGGCATGGCATGCAGAGAGGTGATGCCCAATAAGACTGTCCCAACCGAAGAAGATCATCTTAAGGAATCATGATACAAGCTGATAACACAGTAATAAGATAAGAACAGCCGCATTAATACTTTTCCTGAATATCACCCATTTCCCTTTGTACAGATCAGTCCTGTGTAGTAGAAGGAGCACTAATGGAGCCTGTGGACCTATACACCACTGCTGTCACATGGTAGCTGGATAACATTGGGCACAGAGCTGACATTTTCTTGTTTTTTTGCCTGTGTTTTTGTTTGTTTGTTGCTTTTTAGGGCCACACCCATGGCATATCGAGGTTCCCAAGCTAAGGGTCTAATCAGAGCTGTAGCTGCCAGCCTACACCACAGCCATAGCAACGTAGGATCCAAGCTGTGTCTGTGACCTACACCACAGCTCATGGCAACACCGGATCTTTAACCCACTGAGCAAGACCAGGGATCAAACCTGCAACCTCATGGTTACTAGTTGGATTCATTTCTGCTGTGCCATGATGGGAACTCTGGTGAGCTGACATTTGCTAATTCTCAATTTCTTTGTTTATAATGTGAGTATAAGAATTTGATATTTAGCATAGAGATGTTGTTTTAGGAAATAAATGATATGGTAGCTATGGAAATAGTTAAGATATTCTGTAAATGTCTCTTTTTTTTTTTTCCTACATCTCATTGTATCCTCTTGTGAAGTGGATAGTGCAAGTTTCATAACTGAGCTTTTTGTTTGTTTGTTTCAGAGTAAGAGACTGAGATTAAGAGAAACCGAGGTTTAGAGATATCAAGTGCTTTGCCCCCTAAAGTACATGGTCATTCAATGGTATAGGGTTGTTCTGGCTTCTAGTCTAAACTGCATCCCTTTGTCATTACATGTACAGTAAGACAGCTAGGGGACAGCACAGTTTTATGGGAGAAGCTTCCAAGATAGAGACATTTTGTGTAAGAAAAAGAGAGGCAGGACCAAGTCCACCAGGTCCTTGCGTGGAGAAGGGGATTAGAAAAGAGCCCTCTGTAGCCCAAAGGCAGCATGAAGGCTCCGGGGGTGGGATAAGTTACCCAAATAGTTAGCAGGATGCAGAAAATGTGGAGCCCAGCACAGACCAACATTTCCTACCTGTCAGTTTGACCAGGACCAGTTTGACCCGGATGAGTATTTCGTGAATATAGATCTGTGTGTACACATCCACATGTGTGAGCACGTGCACACATGCACACAGTGATGGGGTGGTGAGAGGAAAGGGAAAGGGTGCTGCTTGAGATTGTTTGCGACAGAAACATGGGCATCTAAAAATGGGATCCATAGATCAGTATGAAACATCACAAGGCAAAAGCCAGAATAAACACCATTCGCCCCTGTGTACTTGACCTAATTAGATACCATCTAGTCCCATCAACTATCTCCCCATCTCTTTCCCTCCCTAAGAGCTGAATTGCCTCCTCCCCCTACTTCTCCTACACTCACTAGTTGCAGCATGGTGATTTCTGGAGAAATTGAATTCATTAGGATTTTATGGATAATTATAGTTGCAATATGCTTGAAGTCATTTTATTAAAGCAGTTATGAGGCAATTAATCTTGTCAATAACCTCTGGCGTGAATGTGCATTTTCTATATTCTCCATGTCTTTTGCCTTGGTTCAAGCCTCTGAAAATATCCAAATAGGTTTGCCACTTCTGATGCTCTCACCGCCACCCCCATGTCCCCCCTCCAGAGCTGGGAGCCAGCCGGGAGCCCAGACCGGAATTATTTTCTTGGCCAAGAAAGGAGATAGAAGATAGAAGACCTTTATTTGTCCTTTTCTTTTTTTTCCCCTGTTCTTTGCTACTTAAAATGAACTAACTATGGTTAGGTATCTCCCTGTAACCCCCTCTCCCCAAATTAGGAGAACTGACAGTGCTGCTAGAGATGACTAGCAAAGCAAGGGCCTCTGAATCCTGTTCCCCACGCTGAGTACCCTTGTGCTTCAATTCCCAAGAGCACCTGATAAGCTAAAAGCTGAATATACATCTGAGCACAGCACCCGACCTACCAGAAAGCTGGAGCTGCAGGTGGGGAACATGTCGGATTCAGATCTCAGTAGGAAGTGGGACCAGTAGGAAGTGGGACCGGTGCTTGGAGGATGAGGTCGTGAAGATAGGTACTGGTTTGGGATTAGGACTTGTTTTCTCACTTCCTTCTTTAAAAGACGAATGTGGCCACTGGCCTTGGGTTCTGGAATGGGATTGGGAATGGCCTACTCCAACTGTCAGCATGATTTCCAGGCTCCGTATCTACTATATAGAAAACACGTCAAAGAGCAGGAGCAGTGACTCCCGCACCCCCCCCCCCCCGCCCCCAATGTCCTGGTAGGAGGGAAAGGGAAATCCTGTTTATTCGTCAGGAATACTGAAGTACCCTGGAGTAAGCTGACATTCCTCTGTAACAATGTTGTCAGTAATGCTTTCAATTCCATCACACTGTTTATGTATTTGGAACCAAGTCTGTTTCTTGTTTTGTATTTTCTCTCTGGAAATTGCAAGGAGGTGGTCTTAAAAGAAATAAACAAAAATAGGCAGCCCCCCCAAAAAAAAGCCGACTATGGAGTACCATGAAATTGGAGTGCTTAGCATTACAATTGTCAAAAGAGGATTCGCTGCCCTGAGGTTTTCTTTAAATAGGCATTTAATGTAGGATCTAGTTTACAAAATCAATTAAATAACAACAACAACAACAACAACAAAAACTCCAGGAACTGAAAATTTTGGAAAATGCTGGCTTGCTAAACTCAAAACCTTATTGCACCTCAGGATTTTTTTTTTAATGTGACCATGAACTGGCCTAAATAAAGAAAAATACATAAATATATGTTATGTTATATATGTGTTTGCCTCCGTGTGTGTGTGTGTGTGTGTGTATGTTTTTTAGTAAGGGCCAGACTAGAAAATTGAAACGTTCTTTTTATGAAACCAAGTGTTCCTTGACCAACTTTCAGTCTTCAAATTACACCTCACTTCCCAAGAACATATCTACTGGGTAAAGAGGGCACCTTTGCCCTTCCTACTGTGCTTTGAAAGCTTCCATCCTCAGAATTGCTAATGGCAAAACAGGCAGCCTGCAGAGAATCAAAGGACAAGCCCCTCTGGATCTCCAGCCACTCTTTGATTTTGTTCTTCCTATGACTCGTTCTCTGTAACTCAAAGGTAATACCGGGGACGGTCATTATTTTCCGTGTAGGCAAGATGGCTGAGCTGTGGCTGGCTGAGTCAGGAAGGGCCTCTATTAAGTGCCCCATCTATAGACATATACCCAATCCTGAAAGCCTGCATCCCATGTTATAGACACATCTTCCCCCATTCTTTGCTTTTGAGTTATTCTTGCCAACTCTATGTAGAACACAGTATCTATAATCCGTTCAGTTTTTTAAATGAATCATATACTTCCAGTGAGATTTTTGGAATGCTATGATGTTTCTGCTGACATTACTTGAAGATTATCTGTTGATAACTTTGATAATCTTAATCAATAAGTGGATAATAGTTTCCATGCATTCACCTGAACAGCAGGGTGTCAGGTGGAATTATGTCAATCTTGGGACAGAAAAAAGGGAGTTGAGATGGTTCTTGGTTAAGATTAATTTTAACTAAAAATATAATAGCTATTGTATTATATATGTGTATATACTACATATGTATATATACAATATAATATTTCATGGTCACTAAACTGTTGCTAAAGTTACACTGTTTACAATATAGTCTCCCAGTTTGGGGACATGGACATAGTACCCACAGTGAAGTTGGTGGTTGTCCAGAATATTAGACAGCAAACAAAATTGTGACTTGGCCCAATTCCCTAACTCTACCAGTCTGAGCAGTTTGGGGGGTTTTCATATTCTAAAGTAGGTTTGCAGACATGTTACTTGATTGGCTAGTGTCTCGAACTGATTGGCAGGTATAAAATAGCAAGTGCTGATACTCAGGAAACCTTATGGAGACTGTTTCTTAGAAATCAAACTTTTCTAGAAGTGATTATTCTTTTCTGGGGGTCTTTGACCACTTTGAAAATCAGATGAAAGCTATTTTTATTCTCTCCAGAGAAATACTTGTATGCTCATATTTTGTAGATAATTATGGGATATACACTGATCTTACAAATTCTGGTCTAGGTAAATCTTACACTAATCACTGAGTTGATAAGCCTAAGCAGCCTTGGGACCGACAACACAGGCAGAACTTTGGTCAATGAAGGTAGTGTGTCTTAGGTCTGCTCGCAAATAATACGTATTTGTCCCTCAGAACTTCTCTGTATCTGGTACACTGTTTGACATCTCACACCACTTTTCTTTTCTTTTTTTTTTTGTCTTTTTAGGGCTGCACCTGCAGCATATGGAGGTTCCCAGGCTAGGGGTTGAATTGGAGCTGTTGTTGCCGGCCTACTCCATAGCCACAGCAATGCAGGATTCGAGCCACGTCTGCGACCTACACCACAACTCATGGCAACACTGGATCCTTAACCCACTGAGTGAGGCCAGGGATCAAACCTGCAACCTCATGGTTCCTAGTCGGATTTGATTCTGCTGCGCCACAACAGGAACTCCTCACACAACTTTTAACCCCAGTACTTGGATTCAGCCTTAGTCTTTGGGGAATACAGCCTGTTCTTTGTAACATCTCTGGTGTTTTTTACATGGCTGACATCCTAGGAAGTTCATTTCATTAGCAATTAGCAAGCTCAATACCTAATCTGACTACTAAATAATAGATGGCCTCTTTTACTGCTCTGTATACATTGTAATATACCCATCAGTGTACCAGCCCAAGGACAGGAAAGACCAATCTCTGAGCAGGCCTTGGTTTGTCTACTGTAATTAGATATTGCTATAAATATGCTTTTTTATAATTTAACTTTCCAAGGGTTGCCCCCTAAAGTTAAGAGCTTTAGAATCATAGTATGTCCGTGAGTTTCAGTATGTTTTTATGCTTCACTTTAGAAGGTTTTATGGAAAGAACATAAGAGCTACTTGCTTTGTGAATATGACTTTTTATTACTTCTAAGTGCATCAAAAATAGTTTTTGGTCTCAAAGAGACTTTGAATTAAACCTCTCCAGGCAAGACTTGATGTGTACTTTCATCTAACTTCTCATAGTCCCCTGACTCTGAGACCTTCTGCTCTCCATTTGATATTGTCTTCTCCATCTCCCTTTCTCCCTGGCTTCCAGGACAATGTGCTTTTTGGTATTTTGCACAAACTTCCTTTCTTCATGCCCTCTTTAAATGAAGAAATTCTGCTGCTTCGCTTCTCTTCACTTGTTGCGCTCAAGTGATTCCAGTAAGCCTTCATCCACAAAGGGCAAAACTGGAGTTCTCTGGCGGCCTAGCAGTTAAGGATTCAGTGTTGTCATTGCCATGGCACAGGTTTGATCCCTGGCTTGGGAATTTCCTCATGCCATAGGCATGGCCAAAACCAAACCAAAACAAAACAAAATAAACCCAAAGAGCCAAACCAAGTGCATCACTAGTTCTCACTGCAGGATCCTTCTTGCCAATGCAAATCAGGGGGCTGCAGGAACAGTCCACACATGGGCTATGCGAATGGCCCATACCAGGGCCATCTTCCCTTCTCCTGTTGCTCTTCTGTTTACTCTAAGCCTCACAGCCAAATTCAGTACCTTAAGCTTCTGGGATGTTATGACCAATCATTTTTAGCTGTAGCTAATGGGAGGGATCCCAGAAAAGAAGTGCGCTTAAGCGGTCTATTTCTATTTCTGCCCTCATCATCTATAATGCCAACTTCATTCAACACTCTGAGTACAGCTCATTAAGTTTGCATTTCTTTTTCTCCATTGGGATTACCGTGCAAAGTGTATAGCATGTTTTTATATTGAAGTACATCAAGATTGTACACAAATGTCCCACTTCCAAAATCAGATAAGTGACAATAATCAGTTGTATTTTATGTGGTGGAACTACTGGATATATAGCTGGAATATATTCCTCTATGCTGAAATGAACTCTGACCATCACTTTGCGTGTCCTTTACCACACTATAGAGAGGTAGAAGGATCAACCGTGGTTTCCCTCCAGAGAAGCCAGGGTCAACTGTAAGGTACATAAGACCCTTTATCACTTGTCCTTGGGCCTTCTTCTCTAGCCAGATTTATCTTTTATCACTTCCGCATGAACTCTAGAACTCTGGCCACACAAAAGACCTGAACTTCACCAACCCCATTATTCCCTGGGTGGTCTTAGTGTCTTAGTTCATGCTATTGTCCCCTTCCCCCACCCCCCTTTACCTGGCTAATTCCTACGGATCTTTTGAGACTCAACCCAAACAGTGGTTCCATTCTAGAATTCCTGGGTGCATCTTAGGAGTTATGGCAGAATCAATATGTCCCCTTTAGCTTTACTACCCTCTGCCCTTCACTTCCTCCTCCAAAGCCATAGAGATACTGTGACCTCCTCCCAGAACCCCCCTTTCACCAACTCTCAGTATGATTTCAGGGTATCCTGCCTCCATCTCTTGTTTTTCTTCTGTTCTACGTTTTTCTCTCTTGAGAATCCCTTTTCATTGCCATCTCTCTCTTGGCCTTTTTTCTCCCTAAGTTGTTTTTCTTAGGTCTAAAAGATAAGAGTTGAGAGAAATGGGAAGACCAATTATGTCCCCTTTCCATGGCTGACTGCCTTTTTCTGTGTTCCAGTGAGCTCCATCTCACCTACTGTAAGATTCTAGAAGAGAAGGTAATGCTCTCCATGCTATCTATCCCCACTTTCTATCTTTTCTTAGCCCTAAGTGGAATTCATGCTTCCGTCCTGTGTGTACTTCCAGCATGGTATGGAGGTCATATTGCAATTCCTGGGTTTTAGGTCTGTCTCCCCACAAGATAGTGGACACCAACTTTTTTTTTCATTGTTTTAAAGTTTTATTGAAGTCGAGTTGATTTACAAGGTTTTGATCATTTCTGTCTTACACCAAAGGGATCAGTTATATATGTGCACACATCCTTTCTCTTTCAGATTCTTTTCCCATATAGACTATCATAGACTACAGACTAATGGGTAGAGTTCACTGTGCTATGCAATGATTAGCCAGTGAATACCAACTTTAAAAATGGTGACGCATATGTTCATTTACCCTAGGTTCCTCATGGGCCTACTCAACCTGGATGATATAGAAAAGATAGGCTGTGGGTTCTGGGCTACTCCTATCAGGGAAGCTCTAGTTGTAACTGGCTCTCCTCACAATGGAGACCTGGATGAGGACAGCTATATTAACTTAGGATTTCTTTAGGATTAGGCCTGGGCCTAAATCTTTATCCAGAGTACATGAGATTGAGTAGGTATCTAGAAACAGGTTGGTTGGTTGGTGGTTGGCTGGTTGAGTAGGTGGGATAACATAGTGTAGTAGTTTAGAATGAGAATGTCTGCATCCTAGGTTTGCCATTTACTTTTGACTTGACCTTAGGCAAGTTATCTTATCTCTCTGGGTGTGAGTTGTCCTAAACATTAAGCACAGATAATATATCCACCTCAGAGCACTTGTCTTAGATTTAGATTTCAGATGTATTGAGTGCCTATTATATGCTAAACATTGTCATCACTTTATACGGATTAACTGATTTAAACCTCCCTGTGTGGATCAAATGAAATAAATCACATAAACTGTGTAGCATATAGTAAATGCTCATAAATGTTAGTTATTATGAAAAGAGAAACAGTGTGGGTATGGCTATGAATTTCTACTGCCAAAACACAGGTCTTAGATTCCTAGTCTTGGGTTTTCTTTCTGCAGCGTCTCCCTATATTCTTTAGATCCCAGGAGCTTTAGCCGTTGTTGAGACAGAAGGATGTGTGGTCTGGATCTTAATAATTTGTCCTCTGCTTAATGGTTGGTTTAGTGTTCCTGACCCCAGATTTGGCCTGACTTGGATGAGTCCAGCCATTGTGGCCCCAGTGACTAACTGTAGAACTCTCTTCTGGGAGATTGAGGTTCTTTGTGGACACATTTCTGTGCTAGATCCCAGAAGCAAGGTGACCTTTCACTTTTGCTCAGGTGCATGGAACCAGTGAGAGAGGAAGCTCTTTGACCTTTATTTGAGCTGACTTGCTAGGTTAACCAATGTTCTGTAAAATTGACTAATGCCCATGGTACTCTATTCTGACTGAGTCATGTAAATGGGCTCAGCTATCTTGGAGCCAGTTAGTTCCCAAGACCCTTTGTGTCCTTTTCCTCTTGGCAGGCTGCTCTTGGCAAAGGCCATTCAACACTGGCCTTTAACTTTCATTCTGAATTTTGTGAGTTGGTTCTCTCAGTCCTTTGCGTGACGCTAACTGGTAAGTCGAGATGCACTTATGTGCCCTGAGTGACTTACAGTTGTACTGAACTCTTGATCCTTCCAGGTCGTCTGGTAGATGATGAAGTAGCCAGAGTCCATGGTCAGGTTTTGCCTCTATCCATGAGTAAACTTGTCATTCCACTTTGGCGTGCCGTATAAACATTGTCATTTCTCACCTATGCTGTGTCCTGGAAAAATCAAGAAGTACTATGCTTAGAGCATTCATTATCCAATGTCTTTTAACCATGGAGCCACCATATGTGAATCAGGTTAAAAGTGAATCTGCTTTCTTTCTTTTTTTTTTTTTTTTTGTCTTTTTGCTATTTCTTGGGCCACTCCCGTGGCATATGGAGGTTCCCAGGCTAGGGGGCGAATCGGAGCTGTAGCCACCGGCCTACACCAGAGCCACAGCAACGTGGGATCCCAGCCGCGTCTGCGACCTACACCACAGCTCACGGCAATGCCGGATTGTTAACCCACTGAGCAAGGGCAGGGATCCAACCCGCAACCTCATGGTTCCTAGTCGGATTTGTTAACCACTGCGCCACGACGGGAACTCCTGAATCTGCTTTTTTTTTTTTTTGTCTTTTGTCTTTTGTCTTTTTGTTGTTGTTGCTATTTCTTGGGCCGCTCCCGCGGCATATGGAGGTTCCCAGGCTAGGGGTTGAATCGGAGCTGTAGCCACCGGCCTACACCAGAGCCACAGCAACTCGGGATCCAAGCCGCGTCTGCAACCTACACCACAGCTCATGGCATCGCCAGATGGTTAACCCACTGAACAAGGACAGGGACCGAACCCGCAACCTCATGGTTTCTAGTCGGATTCGTTAACCACTGCGCCACGACGGGAACTCCTGAATCTGCTTTCTTAAAACCATTGAACTGCATGCGTTAAAATGTTTAAGATGGTAAATACATTTTAGAACATGTGTATTTTACTACTATTTAAATTGTTTTCAAAAATCAATCTGCTTTAAGTAAAACGGCAGTGAGGCCCTGGAATCTTGGCATCCCTCTCAGCGGACTCTGAGGGCTTCAGGGAACACAGCTGAGAAAGTACTGCTTTAGAGAAGGAATTGGAAGCCTCACTCTCCCTTTGGGCTCTGGTGTGTGCAGTAATGCATGGCTTTGTGGAAGCTGCTTCAGCTACTGCAGTAGGGTAGAGGACCTCCTCGGCCTTCCCATGGGACATGTTGACTCTTCCTGATGGTGTGTCCTCCAGTAAACTCCTCAGGCACTCAGTGCCAATATAACTTGTCCCTGCCTTTCCCTTTCCCAGCACATTGAAAAAATCATCCATCATCAACATATATAAATACTTATCGAGTCAGTTTTTCATCACATACTCTGTATATGGATATGCATCACCCAAGAAAAAATATACAGTCCTTTTAAGGATATAAAATAAAAAGAAAAGCTCTTCCTGCCCACTTCTAGTCCCACACCTCCCCAGGTAAAACCATCGCTGATAGTTTTGTATTTTTTAATTGAGGTATAGTTGATTTACACTATTAATTACTTGCAGGTGTACAACATACTGATTCAAAATTTTTATAGATTATACTCCATTTAAGGTTATTCCCTGTGCTGTACCATATATCTTTGTACTTTATTGATTTTATATGTAGTAGTTTGTATCTCTTAATTCCCTACCCCCCCCATCTTGCCCCTCTCCCTTCCCTCTCCCCACTGGTAACCACTAGTTTGTTCTCTATATCTGTGAGTCTGTTATGCTATATATTTTTGTTTGTTTTATTTTTTAGATTCCACATACAAGTGATAGTGTACAGTGATACTATTCTCTGACATCTTTCCCTAAACATGATACCCTCCAGTTCTACCTACGTTGTTGCAAAATGGCAAAAAGTCATTCTTTTCTATGGCTGAGTAATGTTCCATTGTATATGTGTACCGTATCTTTTTTATCCATTCCTCTGTCAGTGGGCACTTAGGTTGCTTCCACATCTTAGCTATTGTAATTAATGCAGCTATGAACATTGAGGTGCATATATCTTTTCGAGCTTTTATATTTTCATTTTCTTTGAATATACAACTGGGACTGGAATTGCTCGATCATATGGTAGTTCTATTTTTTCTTTTTTGTCTTTTTTTGCCTTTTCTAGGGCCACTCCTGTGGCATATGGAGATTCTCAGGCTAGGGGTCTAATCAGAGCTGTAGCCACCGGCCTACACCTGAGCCACAGCAACTGGGGATCCGAGATGCATCCGCGACCTACACCACAGCTCATGGCAACGCCGGATCCTTATCCCACTGAACAAGGCCAGGGATTGAACCCACAACTTCATGGTTCCTAGCTGGATTCTTTAACCACTGAGCCACGACGGGAACTCCATGGTAGTTCTATTTTTAGTTTTTTTGAGGAAGCTCCATACTTTTTTCCATAGTGCTTGCACCAATTTACATTCCCACCAACAGTGTACAGGGGTTCCCTTTTCTCCACATCCTCGCCAATATTCATTAATTGTGATCTTTTTGATAATAGCCATTCTGATAAGTGTGAAGCGATATATCGTAATGGTTTTGCTTTGCATTTCTCTGATGATTACTGATGTTGAGCAAGTTTTATATTTTTTCCATCTGTATATCCTTTGAGGAAAATCTTTGCACATCAAGTTAGCTATCTATAATATATACAGGCCATTTTAAAAATGTAATTTTGCACTTTTCTCTTTTCACTTAATAACATATCTTGGTAATCACTCCATATTATCACTTAGCATTCCACATCAAGCTTTAAAACAGCTGCATAATATTACATTGAATAGTTGTACCATACTTTAATTGCTCCTCTAGTGATAGTATTTAGGTTGCTTCAGGTGTGTCTGAAAAGCAAAGAATTTGAAACAATTTAAATTTTCATATTAAGGACTTTATTAAATCAGCTCTGGTGTGTGCTATATTATGGTGTAGTCTGTGAGCCAGCAATCCCATTCTTGGGCATATATCCAGACAAAACTTTCCTTGAAAAAGACACATGCGGAGTTCCTGTCGTGGCGCAGTGGTTAACGAATCCGATTAGGAACCATGAGGTTGCGGGTTCGATCCCTGGCCTTGCTCAGTGTGTCGACGATCCGGCGTTGCCGTGAGCTGTGGTGTAGGTCGCAGACGCGGCTCGGATCCCGCATTGCTGTGGCTCTGGCGTAGGCCGGTGGCTACAGCTCCGATTGGACCCCTAGCCTGGGAACCTCCATATGCCGCGGAAGCGGCCCAAGAAATAACAAATAGACAAAAAAAAAAAAAAAGACACATGCACCCACATGGTCATTGTAGCACTATTCGAAATAGTCAAGACATGGAAACAACCTAAATGTCCATTGACAGATGAATGGAATAAGAAGATGTGGTGTATATATATACAATGGAATACTACTCAGCCATAAAAAGAACAAAATAATGCCATTCGCAGCAACATGGATGAAAGTAGAGACTCTCATACTAAGTGAAGTAAGTCAGAAAGAGAAAGACAAATACCATATGATATCAATTATATCTGGAATCTAGTATAGGGCACAAATGAACCTTTCCACAGAAAAGAAACTCATGGACTTGGAGAACAGGCTTGTGGTTGCCAAGGGGGAGGGAAAGGGAGTGGGATGGACTGGGAAACTGGGGTTAATAGAGGAAAACTATTGCCTTTTGAATGATAAGCAATGAGATCCTGCTGTCTAGCACTGGGAACTATATCTAGTCACTTATGATGGAGCATGATAATGTGAGAAAAAGAATGTATATAGGTATGTGCGACTGGGTCACCTTGCCGTACAGTAGAAAATTGACAGAACACTATAAACTAGCTATGATGGAAAAATTAAAAATCATTAAAAAATTTAAAAAATAAAAATGATATAAAAGTACATTCAAAGCTATAGCAAAGTGTTCCATATGATTTTTTTTAACAGGAAAAACAGTTTACAAATTCGTTTAAGTAGTTGAGTCCTGATGGGTTAAAAAAAAAAAAAAAAAGGAGCAGGCATGCATGAAACAAGTATGAAAGGATGTGCACTAAACGGTTAAACTGTTAACAAAGGTTCTCTCTAGGTGGTTGAATTAATAGAGTTTTAAGTCTTTCTATCCATCCTGCTTATGTATATTTTCTACGTTCTCCAAAGTAAATGTATATTGTGTTAGTAATAAGAGAAATAATGCAGTTAAGGTTAATTATTTTAAAATGAATTCACATGCACTCTGTGGTATGGCAGCCGCACTCTCCTGTCCCTACTATGCTCATGGCACTCTACTTATAGTGAGGAAATAGGCAGCCAGAACCAGCTGTAGGAGGAAGAAAAATTTTCCCTCTACTGTTCTGGGAAGATGTGTTGCAGATGGGGTGGGATGCAGATGCAGAGCTGCACATATAGTCATCAGCAGCCCACTCCTCATACTGAGGGTCCAGCCAGGCAGGGCCTCCAAGGACCTTCTAGGTTCTTGGCTGAGATCCCTCCTGTAATAAAAGATATTAATAGGAGAAAAACAAACCACAGTTTAATAACATATATACTTCCTGTATATATGGGAGAAACCCAGGAAAAACTGAGAAACTCTCCAAAATGGCCTAAGCCATCTCTTTAAATAGTGTGTCCAGTTGTCATTGCCTTCTTTATAGATAAGAATTTCTAGAGATTTGGTCATCCTCCTCTTCCTGGTGCAGAGAGGGAGATATCCTTTATAAATGACATATACAATGGAATATTACTCAACCATAAAAAGAATGAAATAATAGCATTTGTAGCAACATGGATGGACTTAGAAATTATCATACTAAGTGAAAGAAGTTAGACAAAGACAAATATCATATGATATCACTTATATGTGGAATCTGGAAAAATGATACAAATGAACTTATTTCTAAAACAGAGAGAGACTCACAGACAGAAACAAACTTGTGGTTACCAAAGGGAAAGGGGGGAGGGGTAAAATAGGAGTTTGGAATTAACATACACACTACTACATATAAAATAAACAATAAGGACCTACTGTATAGCACAGGAAACTACTTGATATTTTGCAATAACCTATAAGGCGAAAGATTCTGAAAAAAAAAACATATATATATATGTATATGAGAGTGTGTGTGTCTCCAAATTGCTGTGCTATATGCCTAAAACTAACACGATATGGTAAGTCAACTATACTTCATTTAAAATATATAAATGTCTCCTAGAAAGGGTAACTTCTACTTCATTTTCAAAGCTTTTCCTGTGCCTGCTCTTTCCTAAATATAATCAGTTCAAGTAATCCTATGCCAAAGAGGCACGTTTCAGGTGACATATTCTGTTCTTCTTCACAATGAACCTGGATCTTGCACTATGTGAGCTCCCAGTCCGACCAGCAAAAGCAGGGAAGACAGCTACACAGTGTGGAGATGTGCGAATTGACGAGTCTTTGAGGCTCACATATGGAGTGCTGAGGGGGACCAAGCAGAGGAATCGATCCTTGAAGAATAGCATTCAGGGAAGGCTTCCCAGTGGAAACTGGAAGAACAGTAGGATTTTTCAAAGGCCAAAAGGAGGATGGTTGGAGTCTTTCAGGCCCTGACAATAGTTAATAAGGCAGTAGCAGTAAGGTCTGCTGTTTTGTCAAATCAGCTGATTGGTCTGCTGGTCACCAAAGAGGTGTGGTGAGTGACTAAGATCTTTTGTTTTATAATCTGACACATGTGAGTTCAAATTTCAGCTCTGTAATTTACTGGGTATTTGTGTAGGGAAGTTACTTTTTCAAACCCTGGTTTCCTTGTCTATAAAATGGGAATTATAATAGTACCTACCTCATCAGGTTACTGTAAAGATTAAGGAAATAATAGATATAATACTACATAGCACAGTGCTGAATGGCCCATAGTAAAGACCTAACATATGGTAGCTGTAATTATTATTAATTCTAACAAAGGAAACAATATATGTCACAGTATTTAAAAATTTGACTTAATAGTAGTAATGAAATAATGTACAGGTGATTCATAATTCTTAAAAGTAGCTGTCTTTTTCCCAAGATCTCTGATATCAGGTGTCAGAAGATTCTATAGCCTATAGAACCCAAATAGGTATCTGAATTTCTAAGTGAGAGAACACAATCATATATGGGGTAGTGGTTAAAAAACATTGACCTTGGGCCCAGGAAGTCAGAGGTACAAGTTTCTGGCTCTGACACATGCACTGTGTAATGTTGCTTAAGTTCCTCTTGAATTCTAGGGTTCAGTTTCCTCATCTAAAAAATGGGAGTAATGACACTACCTACCGCATAAGGATGTCAGTATTAGAATTCTGAGAGGAGTTCCTGTCATGGGTCAGAGGAAACGAATCTGACTAGTATCCATGAGGTTCGATCTCTGGCCTCACTCAGTGGGTTAAGGACATGAGCTGTGGTGTAGATCAGAGGTACACCTCTCATCTGGCATGGCTATAGCTGTGGCGTAGGCCAGCGGCTACAGCTCCGATTTGACCCCCTAGCCTGGGAATATACATATGCCGTGGGGGCGGCCCTAAAAAGCCAAGAAAAAAAAAAAAGAATTCTGTGAGATAACACAGGTAGATTGCTTAGCGCCTGGTGCTCAGTGTATGCTCAGTTCATTCACTGAACAAATGTTTATTGAGCACTAATGATGTGCTGAGCTTTGTGCTTAGGCACTGGGAATACATCGGTGAATGAGGCAAATGGGGACCTTGCTCTAATGTAAAGTTTTCAGTGAGTGCGAACTGCCAGTACTGCTATACAGGTATCCCTCACCATCCCAAGTCTCACTATCTAGATATCCACTATAACCACTTAGAAATGTTTATCCCTGGAGTTACTTGGTGGCCTAGAGGTTAAGGATCTGGCATTTGTCACTGCTGTGGATGGAGTCACTACTGTAGTGTGGATTCATTCATTGCCCTAGGAACTTGCACATGCTGCAGGCAGGGCCAAAAAAAAAATGTTTATCCCAAGTCATTATTCAAATTGAAAGTTCTCAGACGAAAGCATTTGAGTTGCATGGGAGTCCCATCCAGAGACATAGAATGTACCCTTCTCTGGATAGGATAGCATCTTGAGTTCCAACCAATTAAAATCATTGAATATCATCACTATCATCTCCCCCACACTTTCCCTAAGAGTTTAGCTTTTCATGAGTCCTAGTATTTTCTTATTACAAGTGCCTGGGGGCACTATCAACCAAGGTCCATGTGGACCACATCTTGAGACTCTAACTTATTATTTCCTTATTTATTTATATTACCGTATATGTTCGCTGCAGTTTAGGAAGGAAATATAATTTGTTTCTGAGCTTGTAAATTATTGTACACCAAACATAGAATACCTATTGATGAGTTGCTTTGTGTTAAATAATTAGATATTGACATGTTCAGTGGTTATATTATTAATAAATACTTTGTAGATTGATGTATGTAGTTGTTTGAGAGAGTTTTAGCAATAATTAGGAAAATTTGGAGCTTTTGGTTGAACTAGGAAAATATTATTATTTTCCCATTCAAAATAATGGAATATAGGGTTCTACATTATGATAATTCACTATATAACATGGTCTCAGTAATATTTTATATTTTAATATGCAGGGGTGCCTATGTAGAACCACTGCTATGACATTACTTCCACCCACTATCTAGTGCTTGTGAACTAAAAATTGCCACCTACTAACTTCTACCAACTATTGACCCCAGCATTATATTTCCAATCTTTGCAGAAGCTAATGTTGCTCTCTTGCTCTTCTGTATTTGAGTCATGTGGTCATGTGGTTGGGGTTGGGCCCTAGACCTCAAGGTAAAAGACCAGAAACTTTTTGACTTTGCTCTGGCTGATGTCCAAGGAAGGCTGCCTACGGATAAAATGTCCAACCCAGTCACGTCTTTTTGTGACATTGAGGCCAAGCCAGGAAGGTAATGATCCTCAGAGCCAAGCATATTCGCATCGAGAAAGGAAACTTCACATGAAAAGGTGGCCTAGATGACCTTCTCCAAGGCACCAAGCTACTGTCTGCGGTGTGTGTGTGTGTGTGTGTGTGTGTGTGTGTGTGTGTGTGCGCTAAGCGTGTTGTCCCCTAGGGTATTGCAAAGGCACATAGTTGTTTGGGCAGGTATTGATAAGTGCCCAAATGGATAGTTATAGAATGGAAGTCTAATTTTATTACCGATTAAAAATGTTACCCAAGCCACAGCAGTGACAACACCAGATCCTTAACCATTAGACCACCAGGGAACTCCTGATTAAAAATGTTTTCAACTATTGAATTTGGATTGGATAAGCAATGAGGTCCTGTTGTATAGCACAGGGAACTATATCCAGTCACTTGTGATGGAACATGATGGAAGATAATACGAGAAAAAGAATGTATATATATATCTGTATAACTGGGTCACTTTACTATACAGCAGAAATTGACAGAACATTGTCAATCAATTATAATAAATTTTTGTCATGTTTTCAGAAAAAAAACAAAAAAGAAAAAAAGGAATTCTCCTGAGGCGCAGTGGTTAAGGATCCAGCATATTCACTACTGTGGCTCAGGTCACTGCCATGGTGTAGATTTGATCCCTGGCCTGGGAACTTCCACATGTAGTGTGCATGACCAAAAAAAAAAAAAATGTTTTAAAATGGCCTGTTCCTGGTCAAAAGCCCAAGGTCATGTTTTCTAGTCTAAGAAGTCAGGGGAACACTTCTTAGACTCAGTATCTCCTAGGGATGAAGTCACCATATAAAAGGCTCCAAATAGTCCTATAGTAAAGAAACCCGATTACTCTGCATACCAGAATTTTCCCACACTTATTTTTCTGGCTCACAGAAATCTTTTCTGTGTGGCAGCCCACCAAACACTATGCCACAGGACATGTTTTGAGAGACACTTTTACATCTTGTAGAAGGAGGTACAATACTAATAAACTTCCTGACCCCACCATCGTCCTCCTCCTCTGTCCTGCCCCTCTTACTTTATGCTTCTCTCCTCCCACCACCACTCTTTCATCTCTCCTTCCCTATCTCTCCTTTCTTCCCATCCACATTTATTGACATATCATGAAAAGATTTGCCCATCACTGAAAGCATTTCAACAGCCCCCTTTGCATTGAAACAATGCCCCGGGCTGTGTCAAAAGGTGAAAGAAAAATACTCTGCTTCTGCCCCTCAGGAGCTGTCAGGAGCTCTGAGATCTGGGCTGGGTGAATATGCAGATTCCTGATAACATAAGTAAACTACATGCAAGCAAATGGCTGAACACATGGCCTGTTCCTGGAGGAGGATGGGGGGTCACCATAGTGAATTACAGCTACACCTTTTTCAGTACCAACAACTTGCCAAACACAGCTCAGCAGGGAGAGGAGAAGCACAATTGTTCTTCCCTGTATAATATATGCCGTTGTACAGCCAGTGCTGTACTCTCAGAGGGACATTGTGCAATTTTCAGAGTTTGTCATGTGCTGCCTCCCTTGGGAGGCTGCACAAGAATTAGGAGGTTTGGTGTCTACTGCCAGCTCAGCCGTGGACTTGCCATGGGACCTTGAGCAAGCCACTTGGCCTCTCTGGGCCTCAGAGGAGGGTTCCTTAGATGACCTGGAGTGGCTCTCCCCTTCCTGATCTGAAATTCTGTGATTTGTCGGATGGGATTGCTGCTCTTAGTTGAGGTGGCTTGGGGTGAGGTGAGGTGGGAGCTGCAGAGGAGATATTTGCCCTCAAAGCCTTCTCAAAAGCCCCTTGCCAAATGTCACTTGTAGGGAGGCGGGGACTGACATTTGTTGGTGGCAGCTGATTGTAAGTAGGCATTTGTGTGTCCATTTCCATACCTTGGCCCCCCTCCCCAAACACCAGCATTTCTCTACATAATCAGTATTCGAAATTAAAGCACATTTGTTCTGATGCCATTTACATCCTGGGAGTAAGCCTTGGTATGCTGGTCAAGAGGACAACGTGTGATACTTACCTGGCACGGGAGATACCATAATCACAAGAGAACAACATGTGGCAGTCAAATAACCATAGCGATCACTTATCTAGAATCCAGACACAGGCAGGGCTCCAGGAGAACTCAATGAGCAGCATCTCACTAAGCCTCACAATAGTCCTAAAAGGAAGGTCAGTTCGAATTATCCCCATTTTACAAGACAGTCAAGGCTTGGAGAATTTCCCTGACCTGCCCAAGGTCACATTGGTGACTGGAGGAGTCAGCTTTCAAACCTAGTCAGGCTGACTCCAGAGCTCCTGATGAGCATGCTTCTCTTTTAACTGGATAAAATAGGTGCTCTGGAAAGGAATCAGTTATGGAGAGGGGAGGGATGGAAGGAAGGAAACAGAGCCCCTTGCCCAGGCTGAGTGAGCCATGGCCTTGGCAGACGTTCTCTGTCATGTGCTGGTTGTATGTAGAAGCATCGGATGCAGCAGAGACCAGGGTCCCCCCGCACAGTTTTTGTCACGCTCTGCCACCTTTTGAAAATTCTATTCTCTGGGAGGCTGGTGGGAGCAAAGGGGAAGGGCTTCTGCTATGGCCACATCAGGAAGCTTATTCCTGTGCTGCCTGTACACATGACTGGCCAAGAGCTAAACCCTGGAAGAGGAGGCACTTCCTAGGCTCCTTTCAGGACCCTTGTCCTTCTCTGTCCCTTCATGCTGGCACTCAGCCCATCAACCTGCCATCCTCAGTAGTTTCCAGTGCTCCAGATCTTTCCATCCTAATTCCTCCATTTAAAATCCTACTTCTATCACTGACAAAGATAATAGCAGTCGCTAACATTTATTGATCATTTTTTATGTGTAGGGCTCTGCTGCCACCATTTACAAGCAGTATCCCATTTAATTCTTATGGTCCTATGGGCAGGCACTCTTATTGTGTCCATTTGACAGTGGAAGTCACTTAAGTTCAGAGCGGTTAACTTGTCCAAGGTCAACCAATCAGCAAATGGTGGAGAAGGACTCATACCCAGGTCTTTCTAATACCAAAACTTATGCTTGTGTCCTTCTCTACTAGTCTATATTACCTCACAAACACTATGTCAATAACCAGGATCCCCATGTGGCAGTCAAATAACCATAGCGATCACTTATGGTTGGATGTTACTTTCCTATACAAGGTACACATGATAAGATTCTTCAGGTTTTTTAAAAAGTATCTGGACAGAACTATAATTCAAGAAATACATGATGCCCCTATGTGCATTGCAGCCCTATTCACAATAGCCAAGACATGGAGACAACCTAAATGTCCATCAACAGATGAACAGATTAAGATGTGGTACATATATACAGTGGAACACTACCCGGCCATACAATAGAATTAAAGAATGCCATTTGCAGCAACATGGATGCAACTATAGATTATCATAATAAGTGAAGTAAATCAGAAAGTGAAAGACAAATGCTATATGAGATCACTTATATGTGGAATCTAAAATATGGTGAAAATGAACCTATATGCAAAACAGAAACAGACAGACATAGAGAACAGGCTTGCGGTTGCCAAGGGGGAGGGAGTGGGATGGATTAGGCGTTTGGGGTTCGTGGATGCAAACTATTACATTTAGAATGGATAAACAACAAGGTCCTACTGTATAGTACAGGGAACTGTGTATTATCTCTTAGGCTAGAACGTGATGGAATATAGTATGAGAAAAAGAATGTGTGTGTGTGTGTGTGTGTGTATGACTGGGTCACTATGCTGTACAGCAGAAATTGGCACAACACTGTAAATCCACTATACTTTAATAAAAAAAAGACCCTCTCTCATCTTTTCTCCATTCCTTCCTTCTACCCATCTCATACAAATTTAGCACATTTTCCTAGTTGCCTCCAGAGTTTACCGTCACATATGATGCTCACTGTGCCTAGCTTGGTTAATTCAAACTTTGAGTCCTGCTAAATTTTCTTAATCTTGTCCTGATATTCTTTCTTTTGCTCTTTAATATTTTTTTCTCTCTCAGCAAGAATGGCCTGGCATCTGCCCTCACCATTATCTTACTGGCTTCTCTTCTTCCTCGTCACCACTCTCTCACAGGATGGACTCATTTGCTGTCACGTTATCCTTGCAAGTTGGGCAGCACCATTTTTATTGAGCCCATTTGAGAGATGAGAAAACTGAAGCTCAAGTGACTTAAGGGACTTGCAAGGGATCACACAGTCTCTGCTCCAATTGGAAGGTCTTCCCTAGTGCTAATAGCTACAAGCAAAAGTAGGTTTTAAGAGTGCCTGAGATATGTGGGGGCTTCTAAAATATAATTTCGACTTAAAAATCACACCATTTTCTGGGTGTTTTTTGCTAAAGCACCAGAACTAGAATGGAA
Source organism: Phacochoerus africanus (assembly GCF_016906955.1). Taxonomy (NCBI): domain Eukaryota; kingdom Metazoa; phylum Chordata; class Mammalia; order Artiodactyla; family Suidae; genus Phacochoerus; species Phacochoerus africanus. Next base: position 96,352,643 of record NC_062560.1, read on the forward strand.
TAAGCCGAGTTAGAGGCCTCTAACGAGCCTCAGATTTTCTATTCAACTAGAAGATGAGTGTGATACTTTAGGCATCAAGCAAATACAGTGAAGTAAATCACCTGCCACTCTGAGCCAAAGCCGGGATGAGACTTAGTAGCTTTTAAAGAAAATGATCTTCTTATTTCTGGGCTCGATCGTCCTAATACCCTAACGAATGCAAATATTAAAGGAAAATACATGGCTAACAATATACAGAAGTTGGTGCTGTGAAGAATGACCTGTTTTGGGAAGGGCTCTAACTTTTTCTCAGTACTTAGCATCAAGTAGCAATTTCAGTTCTCCATATGGCAAAAGGGCTAGTAAGTAGGAAATTTAAGGATAGTTTGGGCTTAGGGGAAAAAGAGTATCTTTTTCTCCTAGATACCAGACACACCTTCCTAGTCAGATTTCTGCATTTAAGACTTTGTTAGAATTCTGTCCATATTTTCAGTACCTGGCCTATTGTTCAGCAGATGGCAGAGGTTTAATAAATGATGGCTGTCTAGGTGGATTTGGGCAGCTATTGTGTATTGATTGCTTGTCCTGGACAATCATTCAGTATGCTAGCCTATGCTGTTCTTATCAGGGACAACATAGAGCCAATATGGCCCAAACTCTAGATGGAGTAAGTCACTTTACATAGTATGGAAAAGCAGGGGTTTAGGATGATTACTTTTTTCTTTATCCTTTCAGAGCCACACCCGTGGCATATGGAGGTTCCTAGGCAAGCGGTCGAATCAGAGCTGTAGCCACCAGCCTGTGCCACAGCCACAGCAATGCCAGATCCGAGCCACATCTGCGACCTACACCACAGCTCACGGCAATGCTAGATCCTTAACCCACTGAGCGAGGCCAGGGATCTAACCTGCGTCCTCATGGATACTAGTCAGATTCATTTCCACTGAGCCACAATGGGAAATCCAGGTTAGGATGATTCTAATAAACCAAAAATAAAACTTCCTTCTATTACTCAGTACCTTTCAAATAAGGATGTTACTTCCTGTTGAAATGCAAACACTCCCAGAGGATGCAAAGTTTGGGCATGAGAGCCTTCCCTGCCTGTGCTGCTCAGGTTGGCCTCAGAAGCAGGGGCCACTCAAAGCAATAGGCTAAATAGGCACATCTTCCTGGTGTGTCAATTTTTACTCCAAGATTTGAGGAAAAGGAAGGTAAATAACTTTAGATTATTTAAACCGGTGTTTATTGAAGCAAGCATTAGTTCCTATATTGTTGAACTTGGTCTGCCATAATGAAATACCATAGACCAAGTGGCTTAAGCAACAGAACTTTCTTTCTCACATCTATGGAAGCTAAGTCCAAGATCAATGTGCTGGCCAGTTTGGCTCCCCATTGAGGACTCTTCCAGGCTCACAGATGGCCACCTTCTCTCTGTGTCCTCACATGGCAGAGATGGGAAGCAAGCTCTCTTAAAAGGACACTAATCCCATCATGAGGGCCCCACCCTCATGAACTTATCCAACCTATTGTCCAAATACCACCACATTGGGAGTTAGGGCTTCAACTTATGAATTAGGTGTCACAGTTTAGTCCATAGCAATATCTGGTAGACTTGACTGTAAAATTGATGTCTTTTTCTTTTGTTTGACAATAACCAGGAGACAGCAAAATAATTCCAGTCTTGCAACAAATCACTTTGGGCTATACCTGTGATGTCCTGTGGGATATTATTTCCTTCCCCTCTGTCTAGGGGTGCTTGAGGTGAAGTTTAAGAAGAACTGTCAAGGTTGCATAAGCTGCATCAGTATGAATGGTTCCACTTGGAGTTGTACCCTGAAGAAGTCTTAAGCCCTGTGAAACTCTTAGGAGTAGATCATACCTGGATGTGAATGAAATATCTCAGAGGAAATTTTGGTGACTGTGAGTAGAAGTGGATGTGATAAGGCTGAGAACAGGAGAGCACTGAGAGAGCAGGGGAAGAGCTGAGAAGCTGGGGCTCTCGATCATTTTCTTCCCCAGTTTCAGGTTGTTAGGGAGCGGGCTGGCCTTCTGGGGATCTCTTTCCAATCTAATTCCTTGATAATTTCATAGGCCATCAGCTGTGCTTCTAAGATGGTCCTCAGATGAATCCTAGGGGAAACAATCCCAACAAGTTAGGTTTCTGGGGCTGAGAATGGGATGGTATTGGAAAATATTCCTGAGGCAATACTCTTTTATTTAAACTCTGTATAGCGTGCACATGGCCAAGGTCACAGACTTTTTTCTTCACCCCCATCCCAGCCTTAGATTCAGAAAGCAATAGCCAATGAGTCTACATTCCTTCCTTTACACCCTGTAAGTCAGAATTAAATGGAACTTAAATGGTATCCTCCAGCCATTAGTGTGTTTTAGGATTTCTTGAACTCTGCTTTAAAAATCTTCCTTGTATATGCTCTGGCCTGCCTCCTAATTCATGCTACTTCCTTGATCTGCCTAGTTTTCACATTGACTTTTTTCCATCCCTTTACCCCTTTTCTCTATGTTCACAGACACTTTCCCTGAGGTAGCCCATGCCCTTAGGCCTTATGCTCACCTCAGAGAGTTTGACTTTCTCAAGCTAAGCCACAATTTCTTGTTAATTTCATTCACTAACTTTAATTGATGCTAGACATATGGTATCCTGTCCACAACCAAGGCTACTTAAGTTCACTTGAGTGAATTATTTCCTTCATAAAAATCCATTCATTATCTTGGGGGTAATATTAACAAGAGCAACGACAGCCACCATTCGATGAGCACTTGTAGTTTTCTACTTCTTTCCATATTTAAGCTTAGAAACAATCTTATGTATTCTAATTTTATTTATTTATTTTGCTTTTTTTTTTTTTTAGGGCCTCAACACCTTGGCATATGGAGGTTCCCAGGCTAGGGGTCCAATCAGAACTACGGCTGCTGGCCTGCGCCACAGCCACGCCAGATCTGAGCCGTGTCTTCAACCTACACCATAGCTTACAACAACGCCAGGTCCTTAACCCACTGAGCGAGGCCAGGGATTGAACCTGCATCCTCATGGAGGCTAGTCAGGTTCATTTCCGCTGTGCCATGATGGGAACTCCATTATTCTGATTTTAGAGTTGAGGAAACTTAGGCTCAGAGAAGAAAAGACTTGCCCAAGGTTTCTACTACAAATAGTCCCCTACTCAAAAATATCTCTGCTGCTAACAGAGCCATTCCTTAGGTATGTAATTAAAATGTTTAGGGAGTTCCCCATTGTGACTCAATGGAAATGAATCTGACTAGCATCCATGAGGACTCAGGTTCAATCCCTGGCCTCGCTCAGTGGGTTAAGTATCTGGCATTGCCATGAGCTGTAGTGTAGGTCACAGATGCATCTTGGATCCCATGTTGCTGTGGCTGTGGTGTAGGCTGACAGCTATAGCTCTGATTTGATCCCTAGCCTGGGAACCTCCATATGCCATGGGTGTGGCCCTAAAAGACAATAAAATAAAATAAAATAAAATAAAATAAAATGTTTATATTCTTGGGATACGTAACCCATTAGCCTCTTTCCAGACAGCATAGTGTTGTCATTGAAAGCACAGGTCATGGCTTGGATAGATTTGGGTTTGAATTATGGTTCTGCGGGGTGACTTTGGAAAAGTCACTTCATCTGTCTTGATCTGTTTCTTTCTCTATAAAAAAAGGAACAGTAATTCCATGTAAGAGAGTTATTATAAGAACTAAATGAGATGGTATCTGTAAAGTGCTAACAGAGTAAGTATTCAATAAATGACAGCTTGTCATTAAAAATCTGAGATTCAGATTGGAAATGATACAGATTCTGCCAAATAAGGAGCAGAGCTTGACTTCCAGCTATTAAAGAAGTTAATATATTTTGGAGAAAATACCTCAGGACTCCTGGGAGAACTTTGGAAAGATTTCCCAGTTAAAGGCTATTTCCTTTCCCTTAAGGAATGAAGCACTAGGTTTAGAAAACAATTTGACTTGTTTTGAGGTCTTGCTGTTTCATTTGAATAAAGCCCAGTTGTGTCATTGTTCCATCTGTGACAGTGTTACAATCAAAGGAAAACAAGACCCACATCCAAACTAATCCAAGTGCAGTTAAAATCTTTATAGCAAGCTCTTTCTAAAGTGCCAAAGACAAAGTACATTCATAAGGAAGAGAAAGAGTTCTTCAGAATCCCCTTTGCCATTTCCTCTACTCTCAATATTTTTCACACACCACAGCTGCCTTCAGGTCCCATTTCTCTTCGGCTCTCTCTCCCTAAACTTTTCTTACACATGGAGCCCAAGGAGACATATCTTTCCTCCCCACCCCTCTTTCCTAGACCAGCTCTTAATTTTGTAGTTGCACTTACCTAGTATCTACATCAAAAAGGAGAGCTATTGGAGTTCCCTGGTAGGTTAAGTGCTCGGCTTCTTCACTGCTGTGGCTCAGGGTTGATCCCTGGCCTCCAGAACTTTGAGAGGGAAAGCAGGAACTAAGAAGATGTGCTTAATATCCTGACACTTCCAGGGAGTGTGAATTCATGTGGGGTGGGTGAGGGGGTGTGTGTAGATTGGACGGTAGATTGCAAACACTTATTTATTGGCTTCTAGATTTGGAGCAATTGGGAGTTCCTGTTGTGGCTCAGCAGAAACAAATCTGACTAGCATCTGTGAGGACTCAGTTTCGATCCCTGGCCTTGCTCAATGGGTTAAGGATCTGGCGTTGCCATGAGCTATGGTGTAGGTCACAGATGTGACTCAGATCTGGAGTTGCTGTAGCTGTGGCATAGGCCAGTGGCTACTGCACAGATTTGACCCCTAACCTGGGAACCTCCATATGCTGAGGGGAGGCCCTAAAAAGAAAAAAAAATGGGAGTTCCCGTCGTGGCGCAGTGGTTAACGAATCCGACTAGGAACCATGAGGTTGCGGGTTCGGTCCCTGCCCTTGCTCAGTGGGTTAACGATCCGGCGTTGCCGTGAGCTGTGGTGTAGGTTGCAGACGCGGCTCGGATCCTGCGTTGCTGTGGCTCTGGCGTAGGCCGGCGGCTACAGCTCCGATTCAACCCCTAGCCTGGGAACCTCCATATGCCGCGGGAGCGGCCCAAGAAATAGCAACAACAACAACAACAATAACAACAACAACAACAACAACAACAAAAAGACAAAAAAAAGAAAAGAGAAAAAAAATGAAAAAATAAATTAAAAAAAAAAGATTTGGAACAGTTAAACTCAATTGAAATTTTACACTTACTACTTAAGATATGGTTCCTTAGACTAAAAAGTACTTCATTGGGAGAGGGCTTTAGCAATTCACAGATGTAACACCAACCTTTGGGTCTCTTCTGATTAGTAGCTATTTCTGTTTTTTAGAAAAGAACAGTTGTATATATTTTAGTAAAAAATAAAATCTCAAAAACCCAGTTGTGATTGGGGAAGATCATAAAATGGGCTTTGAGTGGTGAAAAGTTCAGAAACCTCTAACTTGGTGCTTCTCACCATACACATTGAGCCTGTGAGGTGGCAGTTGTCTCCATTCTGCACATGAGAAAACTGAGACTTATGGAAATGAAGTGTGTTGCCTAATGTCACTTTATAAGCCATGAGGTGGGGCTTGATCCCAGAGCTGTATGACTCCAAAGTGACAAGAGGAATAAAGAAAAGTTGTCCATATAGTTCCTCTACCACAGCCCTGATACTGGCAGCACTTATGACTTGAACCCGGCCAGAACCAAGCTGGAACTTGAACCCACATGCCAGGACTCAAACCCAGCCTAAACCTAGATTGGGTCTTGAACCCACGGTTTTTAAATTAGAATCACTTACCCGGTGTCTGGACTTACTGTGGTTCAGGTTCTTTGTACCTCAGTACAGAAGGAATTCAGCAAGAGACAAAGTGATAGGCAAGAGATAAATGTATTAAAATAAGACGCTTGCAAGAGATGCAAGTGGGCAGACAAGGAGGCTCTGCCCCAAGGATTAGGTGGGCTCCAGTTTTATAACTCAAGGGAAATAGGGGCGGGAAAAGACAGCCTTTTCCACTTTAGTAGTAGCTCCTCCTTGGTATCGGGTAAGAGAGTATACGACCCTATAAGGTCAGACTAGGACTGTCGTGGTGCTTAGTCAAGTCAGCAGAAGGGTGTTCCTTAAACTCCTGCCCTTGGTCTGAACCTGAATGCAGGCCTCACCCCATCCCCCACTCAATGCCCTGAGGCATATCTCGCACCTCCACTAGTCCAGCAAGCCTCCCTAGGTCTGATGGCCCTCTTGGGCAATTATTAACTTACAGCGATTTCCCAAAGTCCCCTAGGTTTCCCTCTTTATCTTTGGTCCCTTATCGTATTTCTACAACTACCTGTGTAACTCTCCTACTCCATCCCATCACCCCCACTTTCTCTTTCTCTCAAAGCCTCCCCCAATAGAAATGCATGTCTAGTTTGAGAGGAGTAGACTGAAAATAGGTATGGTGATATAAAGGCCAAACCTAGTCACAGAGCGTGCAGATGGCATAAGTCTGGCAAGAACTGGAGGAAGAGGAGATTGATTAAGATACAGAGAAACTAGCAAAGGTCATCTGAATGACAAAGTCATAAAGATGGATGCCGCAGTAACAATCATTTGTGTATCCACCACCTAGTGTGAGAAGTTAAACATTAACAATACATTTGAAGTCCCTGTGTGACCCTGCTGCCATTTCAGGAACAAACACTCTGCTGAATTTGTCTTTGCTGTCACCCCCCGCCCCGCCCCCTGCCCGCCACCCCCGCCAAAAGATGAATGCCAATGGGAAATTTGAGAATACCAAACAGAAAAGGCAGAGAGGCTGACGAGGTGAATATTCTTACAAGGAATTTATTTATTTATTTTTAGCCACATCTGTGGCACATGGAAGTTCCTGGGCCAGGGGTCGAATCCAAGCCACAGCTGCCGCAATGCCGGATCCTTAACCCACTGCAGTGGGTTGGGAGCGAGCCCCTGCCTCAGCAGTGAGCCCGGCTGCTGCAGAGACAATACTGGATCCTTAATCCGCTGTGCCACACTCCCTCAGCATGGAATTTAGAAAAAGACATCCAAAGGAAAGTGGGCAAATTTTGAATGCCTTCCACACACCAAGCACTGTAAGTAAAGCTTACATTATACGAGTAGCTTATCTACATATTGCTTATCTGATAACAATTCTGTGAGAAAGAAATTCATCATCATTTTACAGACTGCATTCAATTCTCCAGTCATACGAATGCAAACACTGGCTAGTGTAAAAAAAAACTGTGATTTGAAGAGATTAGATAAATTGTTACTCCATGGTAGAGCCTTGATCCCAGGTCTAACTGGTGCTAAAACCCACTTTCCAACACCTCACTGGGAAGTTTCGAAGTAGAGAAATAAAACTGATCAAACAGTTCCCGGTGCTAATTTTCCTGAAGTTACAGACAAATCCTTAATTAACATCACGTGGAGTCCTAGTAATAGGGACTTTTTGGTTATGGTTGAATCATCTCCCTCTACTGTTTTGTTGGAGGTTAGGATAAAGACTGGGGAACAACAGAGATGCTGACACCTATGAAGTGGGCAGAAGGGACAAAGCAGTGATGAGGAAGGTGATGTAGGTGAAGGGTATATTAAGGACTTTGGAGATTATTGTGTTAGTGAGAAATTGATAGGCCATGTATGTGGGAAATTTTATGAGCTTTGGCAACTGGACAGATTTTAAATATGAAAACACTTAAATAATACTTAGTTTAAACCTTTGTATTACTTCCACCTCTGCTCTTTCAGTGGAGCCTCACAAATTGTTCTTTTGTTTTCCTCATCAATGTGCTCTTTATAGACATAAGACATTATTACTGAGAAACCTGTTTCACCAGCCCAGTTTTTCTCACACTCCCCTACAAATTTTCAGGCCTTCCCAAGTTTTTCTCCTATTCCATGCATACTCCATTTCTGACCAAGCTCCTTAGGGTGATCTTGAAGGAGAGGACTCCTTGTTTCTTCTATTTTCCTTGTACCTTCCTGCAGACTCTTCATTCCATGCCCCCAAGATTCTGGGCACTGCAGCTTTAAGAACATTTCTTTTTATTGTGAAACGTGGAAGTTGTAAAATAATCGTGGACTCTCATTGGCTGTAATAAATGTTTGCCTGTTGCCTGGAAAGTAAATATGGAGCAGCAGCCCTTAACAACAAACCCTTCTGGGAGAAGCCAGCAGGAAAGCAAAAGAAGCCTTCCTTCTGCTGAGGTGAGAAAGCTCCAAAAGTTGGGGCAGGGGTGGGAGCAGAAGCGATCAAGGCAGAGAGCTCTTCCTTCAGGAACCAATTGAGTAGGAGTTGCAAAAAGTACAAAGTAGGTCCAGCAGGCTTCTTTGACTTAGATATCTCTTCAGAGAGTGCTGAAGAGAAGGTTCTTAGCAAAGGAGCCAAGGTGGAGCAGTTTGACCCATAAATGAAGCCCATGGTTAGTTACCCTGAGTGGTTCAGGGCCTCTCAGATTCTTCCACCAAAGTACCCTAAGGGCAGGACCAGCAACCGCTCCCCAGCCCCCACCACATGCTGCAAGACTGGGGACAGAGTCCAAGGCCAGTCTTACATAGAACATTTATTTGAAATCTACTATTTCTTTTAAAATGTTATGTGAATCTGGCACTCTTATCTCTTTATTTATTTCACTGTACTTTTATTCCCCTTTAGCCTCCTACTCCCCTTCCTATCTCCTTCCCCCAACATAGGCAACCGGGCTCCTGTGTTTTGGGGTGTCTCTTGATTTGAAGTATTCCAGAGTGTATTGTTTATGTGCATGCATTTTGATTTATGCAAAGGGGATTGATTATAAATCTTCTTTCAGTTCTTACATTTTTATTTCTCAGCATTGTGTGTGTAAGAGCCATCTGTACTCTTTGTGTACATCTAACCTGACCCTACTCACTGAGGCATTGCACTCCAATGTGTGTATCCACCACATTTTACCTGTCTGCTTTCCCAGAGATGGACACTCAGATACGTGCCTACTCCCTACCTCCCTGGGCAGAGATGCAGGGAAGATCTTTGTACATGTCCCCATATGGACCCATATGAAAACATATTTGGTGTATATACCAAGAAGAGAACTGCTGGCCCATAGAACTTCAGTTTTCTTCTTTAGACTAACTTGTGCTAGATCGTGCTCCCGAATGGCTGCACCAGCTTTGACTCCCACCAGCAGCGAAGGAGAGTTTGTTCTTCTTTTTCCTCATTCTATCCAACCCTTAGCAGCATCCAAATTTCTGGGTTTTGTCAGCCTGAATGGTGTGCAGTGATAGTCCAGTGATTATTCTAATTCGCATGTTTCCAATTATGAATGATTCAGGTTTGTATTAAGTGACCGATCCATCATAAAGTTGCCACACCAAAAATCAAGAAGGATCAAGTTAATCCTTTTGTTTCAAGTTCCCCTCACACACCTGGATCTGCTCCCTGGGTTAGGCAACTATCCTGTAGGGGGGTAAGTTACCAGTTGCGCTATCTTGGGAAAGTTGCTTTCCTTCTCTGGATCTCCATTTGCTCCTTTATAAAGGAAGATTTTACTAGATAATCTCACAGAGCCCTTCAAGGTCTAACATTTTGTGATTCAGATGATGTCATCTTGAACCATCAAACCTTACATTACCCCCTTTGGAATTAAATGCTCCCTCAACTAAAAAAAAAAAAAAAAAAAATCCATTCAGTTCATTTTTCTGTGTAGTGGCAATTTACTCTCTACTAACAGTCCACCTCTTTCCCTCCCACTTCTCCCAACCAGGGAAGTAAACTGCTCCTTTACACTCTCTCGCTAGTATGTGAACAGAAAGACACCAATTTGTTCCTGCTGTTCTTTAGTCTCCTGCACAGCATTTGCCCAAATTGCAGACCTATCAAACTTGGCTGCCCTCAATCAGAACAAGGGGAAGATGAAAAGACAGGCTTGAGCTCAGCCACATGCTGCTGTAAATATGAAATGCAAAGGGGGCTAATAATATGACATTATAGTCCAACAATCACACGGTACTCATCATCCCTGGCACAAAATAAATGCTATTTGTGCCCCTATTTTGCGAGGGGGTGAGAAGGAACAAGTAATTTCCAAGCTTTCTCTGATTGATCCTTTTAGGAAGGAAAATAAACCAAAAAAACTTAATAGGCTCTTAAAACACAGTAATGAAGTATTAGGTTGAACCATGTGAAATTGTACTTCTCGTGGGTAAAAACCATTTAAATATCAGCAAGTTCTAATGGCTCAGCCTAGTTGCTGTGGCATAGTCAAAAATCTCTTAAAAATTCCAGAAAGGTCATTATCAATGACTTCATTAATTCCCCCCTCATCCCTTTCTAAAAAAGACTGATGTAGATTCCTTGCCTGGTACACAGGACATAAACCAAGCAAACTGTTGCTTTCTTGATGTTGAATGACTGTAGAGAAGACAAATCAGCCTTCATCCAGTTAACTTGACCATGGGCTCTCCCTTTCCGAGAATATGTTGAGTGTTCACAGTCTATGCCACTCACTGTAATCCTGCCCCCAGGACTGTTGTATAAATCAAATGTGGTGGTGTCAGGTAAATTTGTTTATCTAGTTTTAAAGCAGCAGGCATATGTAAGGAATGAGGAGGAGCTACTATTTATTAAGTATGCGTCAGATGTCAGACAGGTGGCTCAGTGTTTCCCATATGCCATTTATTCTCATCTTCACAAATACCTGAGGAAATAATTTTTATAGCCATTTAAAAAAATGAAGTATAGGTGATTTACAGTGTTATGTTAGTTTCAGGTATACAGCAAACTTAGCAGATATCAAAGGAGATGACAGGTTTGGGGGAGAGGGCTAAATTAGAAGTTTGGCATGAACAGGTCCGCACTACTATACATAAAATAGATAAACAAGGACCTTCTGTATAGCGCAGGGAACTATATTCAATATCTTGTAATAACCTACAATGAAAAAGAATATGAAAAAGAAAAAATGCCTATAACTGAGAAAATCATTTTCATATCCATCATATAGATGAGGAGGCTCAGGCACAGAGGTTAAATAACTTGGTAAAGATCACATGGCTGCTAAGTAGGACAGTTGATTCTCAAACTCAGATTCATCTGACTCCTAAGCTTGTGCTCTTTCTGAAGTTTTATTCTATTTTCATGGTCTCAAATAATTTCTAACAGCTTTATTTGTTTGTTTTTTTTTTGCCTTTTTATCTTTTAGGGCTGCACCAGTGGCGCATGGAGATTCCCAGGCTAGGGGTGGAATCAGAGCTGCAGCCACTGGCCTACACCACAGCCACAGCAATGCTGGATCCGAGGCAAGTCTGCAGCCTACACCACAGCTCACAGCGACACCGGATCCTTAACCCACTGAGTGAGGCCAGAAATCAGACATCCTCATGGATGCTAGTCGGGTTCACCAACCACTGAGCTCCGACAGGAACTCCACAGCTTTATTTGTGAATAATACTTCAACAAGGACATAAGTTGCAAAAGGGCAAAACTCTTGTACCTGAATCAGCTAACCATTGGCGCTCTTTGTAATTGCAAGCAGCATTTACCTTACAAATTTTTATTGAGCACCTGTGTATGGCAAGCAAAACACTACTACCAACGCTTCTACAAGCAACTTTGGACTTGAGTTTCACTTTGCCCCTGTCCCCCAGGTTGCTTTCTGTCATGTATACCAGAACCTAGCACAGTCTTTCTCAATCCTGTATCTCAGAGTCTCAGAACTTGCTCTTCCTCTCTCTGAAAGAGCACCTGATCCAGCAGAGAAGTCCCTGTCACTTCCTATCTCCTATCTGTCTTTGTTTTTCTTCACATTTATCATCATCAGATTTGTACAGTTTCTATTTTGTTTAACATGTATTTCCAGCCATCTAGCACAATCCCTGGCACAGAATAGGTGTTCAGTATTTGTTGAATGAATGAACAAATAATTTTCACGGTTGAAGGAGATTACATGTACCTATGTTCATTATGCCATCATCATTTTGATGAGTGAAACAAAAATATGTATGATTGGGTTGTTATATAATATTGGTAATAATAATGTCAGATCACTTTTGTTAAGAGCTATTTTTTCCTTACTGAAATACCTATTCTCTAGTTTCTACTTATTCTTTATATGGCTTCTCATTTACCAGCTTTTCTAAGTAAGACACTTGAATTACATGGTGTACTCATTATAGATGATGGGATCTCAACATTCCCCCCCCCACTCATTTCAGACAATGTTACCTTAATTACTTGTTATAAAAAGCTCACCTTTTAATATCTACAAAAGATACTTCTCTTTCAGAGACTTTCAAGCCCTGGGTTATTGATTAGTGACAGCCAAATTTCATAACAACCTATAAATAGGGAACTGAATGAACTTAATATACTTATAATCATCCAAAGAGCAAAAAATGAGAGGAGAGGGAGAGAAGATTCTAGACTTCTTGGTTCTTCCAAAGGTCAGCATTGTGGACCAACAATGAAATTTCCTACATGGGAGCTCAGGAAAGAGCTACTGCAGGCTTGGACTGACTGAGCTAGGCACATCCGGGACCTATGTGTAGGGCTTTTGTTGTGAGGGCGAGGATCTAAAAGTCAAGTTTTGCAGCCAGATCCAATCTTCACAGTCTAACAGTTTATTTTAAGGATACCTACTATTTTTTTTATTACTCAAATGAATTTATCACATCTGTAAGGATACCTAATATTTGAATGCCTCTTCTGGCCCCATAAATAGTGAGGAATAGTGAAGGTCCTACACTTCGTAAATTCTGGTCCTCTGCCGCCTTCATACATGATCAAGTACCTACTGTTCGGTCAGATAATGGATTTCCTTCTTCCCTCTCTCACTTGCTTTTTCTTTTACTTTTCTTCCTCTTCAATTGAAAGAACATTCAAAATTTCAATAGCATAGACAAGGGTAATGGACATACTGATGTAGGTATACACCGTGCCCTTTCCTTCACGTGTAGAATATTCTCCATGGCGATGGATAGGTTATGCAGCAAAACTTTAGAGAAAACATTAAAGAGTCCTCTTTCTGGGGGAACAAAATGGTATCTTAGAAAGATAAAGAGCAGGAGTGATTAAATGATGAAGGTAGAGAAAAAGAAATAGGTGATTAGACTAGAAACCACCAAAAGTTGTTAGATTATAAATGGAATTAACGTTCAAGGTAATTATCTTTTTGACTCTATAGCTAATAAACTTATTAAATGTAAGCTTCAGTTTATGCCATCAAGCTCACATTAACACAATTGTCTTAAATTCCAGTTTTCCTACCCAACTCCTGAACTAGGATCAAATGAAAATCCAATCTTCTCACAAGTACTTGTCTTAAACATCCCCAAATACTTACTGCAAATACTTAATTGCATAGTAGAGAGTTTACCATTGTTTCTAAAAGATGGTGGGTAGTAAATGGCATGAGTGCAGCCCAGGAAAAATAATGGTTAATAGATACAGTAAACAATAGAAGAAGACTGAGGCTGCTATCAAAACAAAAATCCACCTCATTGTCCAGGTTCAAAGTTTTGGGTCCTTTAAGACCTAGTTTCAAGGAGCTATTTTTTTTTTCTCTCTATGTAGCAGGATTACCATTTGCTGGATGGTATTTTCTGGGGTTATGGACTAGAAGCTTCCATAATAATGAAACAAATAAATAAATGCAACAAATATATATGTTTTGTATAATGAAACAAATAAATATGATTAGTGTCCTTTGCCCTTATCTCTTTCTTCTGAACCTCTTGCCTCCATTATAGCATTTATCTTAAAATATTAAAGGAAACTAATATTTACTGAATACCTACAAAGAGAAAGGTATTGGGATAACAACCTATATATATGCCTCATTTAATTCTCCACTAATTCTAGAAGATACTAGTAGGCCCATTTGGGGATGAGGAAACTCATAGGATGAGACATTAGTAAGTTGCTTGAAATCAAACATGTAGGTAATAAGTCAGAATTGGGAGTGACCCCAGGCCTTTTGAGTCTAAATCCCACACATCCTCTTTCCTATACACTCCCTTGCTAAGCATATGCTTCAATAAAATTGAACTTTTAAAAAATTATTTAAATGATTAAAGACTCCCAGCCACAATCAGAAAATGTGTCATTAAGTTATCAATAACTATTTAATCCAATGATGTTTTTTCCTCAGCTTAGACTATAATATTTCTTCCAACCCTTAATTTTATGGGCATATGCAAGATTCCAAGGGACTGCCTAGTAATCTGAAATCAAAAGATCTTGAAAGGGTAGCTTTTTCCACCTAATAGCTTTGTGGCATTTACAGTGACTAATAAGTCTAAATTTGCTAGGTGAGTTCTATATGAAGCTTCTTAATGTGCTTATAATCCCACCTAATCAAAATCATTCTTCCTCAACCAATTTCAATGTCATACATCAAAGTAAAAAAAAGGACATAACATTTTCACTAATGACTTGACTCAAATTAAGCTGTTTTCAGTTTTTTGTTGTAGGAGGTTTCTTAGAGTGATTATATATGTATTCCCATTTCCTACTACTAGAGTCTTCTAGTCTTGTAGAACTTTTTAAATTTTTATGATCTTTTCCATTCACAAAGCAAAGCACATTCACATCAGCTTTCTCAGTTGACCCTTAAGCCAGCTGTGGTGAATAGGTGATTTGTCCAAGGTAGCAGTCAAGTCTCCTGATTCCTAGTCTCTTGATCTAGTTCTCCTATCACATATCAGAAAATAAGACTCTACAGATAATGATAGCTGATGTATTGAGGGCTCACTACAAGTTTGGCACTATTTTCTTAGCAATTTATATGTGATATCTGACTCACTCCTCAAAACAATTATATGAGGTGAGTATTTTCATCTTCTTTGTTTTATAGGTTAGGCGCAGAAAGGACAAGTAACTTAATTATGATCACATAGCACAAGAGTAGCAGTGCTTGATTTTCAACCCAGGGAGACTGATTATAGCACCCAAACTTTTAACCAGCATCTGTGGCTGTACCCCTCACACATTGAATGCTTGCTAAGACAGAAGGGTATATTTCAACATTTTAGTTATATTTTTACTGACAAATATTGAAAACAAAGATTTTCTTATTGCCCAATTTGATTCTCAAAATTAACTTTTGATTTGTGAATGTCTTTATCTAATTTTATGTTATACATATAAATGCAATATATAATTTTATGTAGATGTGATCATAACCTGCAAGTATATTTTTCCCTTTTTGCTTAGCTTTGCCTTTTCTTCTTTTTTCCTTTCCATCAGGTAACTCATGTTACCCTTAGGATATATTATTTCATATTTTCTCATGCTCATACATATACACACATATAGGACTTAGTCATTATTTAATGGGATGATATTGTACACACTTCTTTGCATCTTACCTTTCTAAATCAAGGATACTTTTTGGAATACTCTCCCAGTCATCTGGGATAGCATTAGTTTTAATTTCCCTATAATTTTCTATGGAATGGATATGTGATAACTTATTTAGCCTGCCCCATATTAGGGGGCATTCTTTAATTTTTTCCTGTTGTTATTTTAATTGGGTTTTGGTTTTGGTTGGTTTATTTATTTATTTTCTTTTTAGGCCCTCACCTGTGGCATATAGATGTTCCCAGGCTAGGGGTTGCATTGGTGCTGCAGGTGCCAGCCTATGCCACAGCCATAGCAATATAGGATCTGAGCCACATCTGTGACCTATGCTGCAGCTTGTGGCAACACTGGATCCTTAATGCACCGAGTGAGGCCAGTGATCAAACCCACATCCTCATGGATACTAGTCAGCCTCTTAACCCACTTAGCCACAATGGGAACTCCTCTGATTTGTTTTTGTTTCATCAGTATGAATAATGCTGCACTAAACATGCTTTTACATATGCTTTTATTACAGTGGAATATGCTATAAGGAATGGGACTGCTGAGTTAAGGAGTAAACTAATGTTGTATTTCAATAGACGTTTCCAGATTGCTTTCCAAAATATTTGTAACACTTCACATTTCCAGCAGCAGTACTATATTATTATTGTATCATTGGTCTCCCGTATGATGGATTTAAAGTATTACCTCATTTGCACTTTATTTTGCATTTCCCTGACTAGTGGTAAACTTTTTTTTGTCTTTACTCTTCTATGAGGTGATCATTCATTATTTTGCCCATTTTTCTATTGAGTTGTATGTCATTTTTCTTCCAATTTAAAAGAATTCTGTTTATGGATAGTGATCTTATGTCTTTCATCAGTTACACAGTTTAGCTTATGGTATTTTTGTTTATATTTTACTACATAAAAATTTTTTAATTTTAAATGATCTAATGTATTGATCTTTTGCTCTAAAGATTTTAGCTTTCCAGATTTCTCATGTACTCTCTAGATTATAACCTGTAAGATGCTAGATTTCTCACAAAATTTTGATTGTATTATTGTTATTATTAATGTTTTAGTGAGGTATAATCTGTGTATCATAAAATCCTTATTAACTATATTTAGAAAATATTTTCAAACTTCATCAATATTATAGCTTATATTAGTACTTCACTCCTTTTTATGGCTGAATTAGTATTCCATTGCATAGATTTTGTTAATATACAATTTTTCTGCAAATGTTTTCAATTCTCTTGAGTATATACCTAGAAGTAGAATTGCTGGGTCATGTGGTAATGTTTCGAAGAATTGCAAAACTGCTAATTCTCTGGTGGCTCAACAGGTTAAGGATCTGGCATTGAAACTGCTGTGGCTCTGCTTATAGCTGTGGCACAGGTTTAATCCCTGGCCCCGGAACTTCCGCATGCCATGGGTGTAGCTAAATTTTTTTTTTAATTTTTAAAAAAAGAATTGCAAAACTATTTTCAAAAGCAGCGGGGCATATATTACTACCCACCAGCAGTGTTTTATAAGGGTTCCAGTTTCTTTATATCTTTGTCAACACTTGTTATTGTCTGTCTTTTTGACAAGCATACCTAGTGCTGGTGAAGTGGTAGGTATCTCATTGTGATTTTGATTTGCATATCCCTGATGACAAATGATGTTTAGCATCTTTTCATGTGTTTTTTAGCCATTTCTATATCTTCTCTGGGTAAATATCTATTCAAATCCTTTGACCATTTTTAAATCTGTTGTCTTTTTATTATTGAGTTGTCCCTGCCTTTATCCCTGGCAACCACTTTTCTACTCTGTTTCTATGAGTTTGACTTTTTTTTTTTTTTTTAAGATTCTACACCTAAGTGATACAATGCAGTATTTTTCTTTCTCTATCTGGTTTATTTCACTTAGCATAACACCCTCAGGGTCCATCCATGTTGTCACAAATGACAGGATTTCTTTCTTTCTCATGGCTAAATAATATACCATTGTAAGTACGTGTATATATAAAATTTACATCTTCTTTATCCATTCATTTGCTGGTTGGCACTTATGTTGTTTCCATATCTTGGCTATTGTAGGTAACGTTGCCATAAACATAAGCAAATTTCTTTATCTTCTTTATGAAGCTATTTAATGCTACATATTTTTCTCTGACTACAGTTTTAAATGTCTTATAGAATTTAGTATTAAGTGTTCTCCTTTTCATGACTTCTAGATACTTTATAATTTCCTTTTATGTCATCTTTGATCCAAGGGTTATCTAGGAATGTTTCTTAATTTAGTTTCAAAGTCATTAAGACTTTTATATCCTTTTTTTTATCTCTAATATTTTTGGATTATGTTCAAAGATTCAACCAGCAAAATACTTTTTTCATTGTTTTATGGTTTTCCTTGTGGCCATGTACCTGATTAATTTTGCTACTGTTCCATGGACAGAACAAAGAATGTATTTCCTCTGTTTGAGGAATGTAGGTTCCTATATATAGTTAGTCCATCAAGTTTGATTCTTTTCTTCTATTCCTCTATATTATTTTTTTTGTTTACTAGATCACTCTAAGAAAAGTATATATGATCTCCAACTATTATTTTATAAAGTTTTCCTTTTATTTATAATAGTTTTTGTTTTATGTAGTTTTGTATATACAAGCATGTGATTTTTAGCATTACTTTAATGTCCCTCTTATTCTGTTTTGTTCATTAAACCTTACATCCACTTTGATATCCTGATTACCAGTTCTGCTTTTTCATTTTATCTCTACTACCCCTACCACCATAATGCCTAGATTTTGCTTAAATTATTTAGTGATTTTTGTTCTAAACTTGTGTTGTGCGATATAGTAGCCACTAGCCACCAGCTGCATCTAACTATTTAAATTTAACATAATAAAAGTAAATCAAATAAAAATTCAGTAACTCAGCTGTTCTAGCCATATATGAAGTGCTCAATAGCTACGTGTGGCTAGTGTCTACTATATGGAACAGCACATATATGAAACATTTCTATCATCAGAGGAAGTTCTATTCGATAGCACTCCTCTAGACCAGGATTGGCAAACTTTCTGTAAACGGCAAGATAGCAAACCTGTTAGTCTTGGAAGGCCTTGTTGTCTTTATTGCAGCTCTCTAGCTCTGCTTTTCATGTAAATCAGATATAATACATAAACGAATGGGTATGGCTCTGTTCCAATTAAACCTTATTTATGGATACTAAAACTTAATTCCTGTAATTTTCATATGTCATAAAATATTCTTCTTTTGATATTCTTCCAAAATTTAAGAATGTGAAAAACATTCTTAGCTCACAGGCCATACGAAAATAGGTGGCAGGTCAGATTTAATGTGTGGGCTGTAGTTTGCCAGCCCTTGTGCTACACTTATAGAATTTCTCTCAGAGCCTGTCCCTTTTAGGTTGAGTCTTTTTTAAAAAATGTTTTATTATAGTTGATTTACAATGTTCTGTCAATTTCTATTGACTATTTATTAAACATTGTTCACATTCCCAGGCTATCTATCCTAATGTATGTATACCAGTTCATCTCTTAATAGGGACCATCTTCTATTGCGGTCTATTTATAGAACTGGATCGATGGGAAATTATTCTTTTTATTCCAGAAAATGTTTTCTGTACTGCACTTAAACATCCTTCAGTGCTCTTATTTTTTATTTAAGTTTTCATCTGTCCCTTCCAGCAACTCTATTTCACTGAGCATATATTCAGCTTTGTTCCGCTTGATCTTCCTCTCTCTAGCTGCTGGGTACCCTGAAATGAGGTTGTTACTTTCCACTGTCATTTTTGGGGGATTCTTGTAGGCAGCACGTCCTATGTGTCAGTAGTCCTGCCGTGAATGCGAAATGCTCTCTACCCCTGTACATCAGGAATAAAGAAGTAGGTAGAGAATACGGAAGTGCCTACAGAAGCACTTGGCAGATTTCTCTTTGCTCTCTTATCTTTCTCATATTCTCCTAGACTCAGAAAGGACTTGGATCATTTCTTCAGTTTCTTCTTGGATTTTTAGGAGGCAGGGTGACCTGCCAATCTCATGTAAGACCAGTATCAACTCTCTCCACAAGGACTCATAGCTCTGCAAAAGTCAAGATCAAGCAGGTTACCGTCATCACCTCAAGGATCCATGATGCTGGTCTTCATACACTTATAGCATATTCAGGGGAGAGAGAAAGTCCCGTATCAGTTTTCTCACTAGAACCTAAGTTCTTGTTAATACCCAGCTACCCATGGTACTCATTTTGCTCAATACCCATACAGTACCTATTTTGCTCAGAAGAAGCAAATAGCTTGTAGTTAGGAACTGAGGGGAGAGGTTCTATATATTCAGTTTCTCCTGTTTACAGAATCTCCTTCTAATTGATTAAACACATCAGTTCATTATCAGAGCATATGTGTTTTATTATACCACAGCTACATACACTCTAAATGAAATTTTCTCTGTCTCAGGAACACAATTTGAAGTAATTAAACTAAACATGGCTAACATAAAGTCAATTTGTGGTGATAACTGAAGATGAATTCAGATGTTCTTTGAAATATATTATTTAGCTTATCCTAATTCACATTGTAAAAATCATGTTAATTTTATTAATTAATTTTTTGAATATAATAGAATGTTAGCTCTTAGAAGTCATCTAGTCCAATCTTATTTATTTGGCAAATGAGAAAACTGAGACCTGAAGGGTTTAAGTGACTGTGATGGAGCCAAGAATAGAAACCTCAATCCCTCACTTCTCATTGTTAATGTCCTTTATATAGTATTCCTCTGAGAATGAAAACTGTCCAGCCACTATAGCTGAATGAGTAAGCCTCAACATCATTTTAAAATTAAAGATTTGTCAATAGAGTGATTCTGGTAATGTCAAGGAAGGGCTAATAGGATTGTCTATACTATTATCATTTTATGTCTAGATACTTACAACAGAGCATGACAATGGGAGAAAAAATTATGTATACATGTATGTGTAACTGGGTCCCCATGCTGTACAGTGGGGAAAAAAATTGTGTTGGGGGAAATAACAATAAAAGAACAAGAACCTTAGCTTTTTCTTCCAAGGTATTTCCCATGTCATGATTATAGATAATTTTCTATAAATCAACACATAAATATAAGCCGGTTTATGTATATGAGAGACAGTCTAGGAGCTGAACAGGTACAAAATATATAACATAACCACCAGGTGGCTGAACAACCACAATGAGGCAAAGGGATAAAATGCTGGTGGAGGTGGGGGGGGTGCACAAAAAATCTGAATCAGTGCCCAGCTGTCCCTTCCTCCAGGAAGCTCTCTCTGATTTGCCTCCTCTGGAAATAAGCAGTGAGATTTTCTGCTGTACCACATGGCTTATCACTGACTTTCCCATCAGGTGTGGGGTTGTGTATTTACCTTATCTTCCTGACTCTTTGGGGCAGGGCTGGTTTATCTCTACAGCCCCAGTGATAGGAACAGAGGAGATTGCTCAACAAATGCCTGTCAAATGCATAAATGGGATTCAATCCCCACATTTCCCTAGAAGAAGTTCCCACCTGTGGATACATGGAAAACATTCCATAAATATGTGTGTAATAGGACCAAAAAAAAAAAATGGCATGGCTCTTATCTTAAAAGCTTATATTAGAATTGAGGGTCAATATTACAAAAGTAAAACTATATCTAGTATAAGACTCCAAACTGTGACACATGAGTGTTCTAGATACTAAGAGATCTTGAAAGAGGGAAAGAGCTCATGGGTTGAAGACATCAAAGGCTTCATGGGAGCAATAGTGTTTGAAGTCATCCTTGAAGAAAGAGTATAATTTTATAGCTAGGGTAACTATATAATTTGTTGTGCAAACCAGAACAGTTTGAGAGTAAAAGCCTTTACTCTCAACCTTTAAATGTTATACCTGGACAATACATGTAAACTGGAATTGTCTCAGGTAAATGTGGACAAATAATCTTCATATTTATAAACAGAGAAAGGCGGGTTCAGGGCAATCTAATGAAGGGGGTAATTTAAAGGAAAAGACAAAGATAAGGATGAATCAGGTATGTTCTAGATTAAAAAAAATATTCATACAGGGCACACTTAAGAAAGAAAATTGAAACGGGCCTTGAATGCTAGGCTAAGGAGCTTGATTGTATATCATGAAAATAAGAACCATTTAAGCAAAGGTGATTTTCAAAATATTTAACAATCAGCATGGTATGGACCCTAACAATGAGAAGAGTTAAGGCCTCAACAGTGCATATAAGCACTGTGCATCAATTGTGCATTTAAGATTTGTGGGCAAGAGAGTGACATGATGAAACTGGTATCTTAGAAAAAAGAATGTGACAGTGATGTATAGGATCAATAAGGAAGAAAGCAGGGACCAGCAAATGTGTTTTCTGAACAGCCAGGTAGTGTATATTTCAGATCATATGGTCTCTGTTGCAGCTATTCAACTCTACCATTGTAGTCAGAAATCAGCATTAGTTAATATGGAAACAAATAAGTGTGGCTGTGTGTGAATAAAACTATTTACAGACACGGCAGGATGGATTTGGCCTGTGGGCCATAGTTTGCCCATCTCTGAACTACAGGTAAAGAGACTGGTTAAATGACACTTGCAGTATTTCAGGCCCTTAGCTTGGGCTAGGTTTGTAATAGTAAGAATCAAAAATTGTGTGTGTGTGTGTGTGTGTGTGTGTATATATATGTGTATATATATATATATATATATATATATATATATATATGAAAATTATTAAATAGGTATAGTTGTCCAGATAATTTAGGTAAAAATCAATCTTTAGCAGTCTGAAAGAGCCAAATAATTATGGATAAAATATTTTTACCTGTATTTTCCAGATTGCTTCTCCCCTTTGCTTTCTGTCCATGAACATAGTCCTAACCTTCAGAGAACATGTACCTACACACATACTAAAGGGATTGAATGAATAAAAGCAACCAAAGCAACCAATAACTCAATCACTTAAACAGATGCCATATCACCAGTTTAACTAAAATTTTTACTAAACTGTATCATGAATCCAGTGAAGATTATGAAGAGATAACTACAAACCAAATGAATCAATATGTTGAGTGATTATCAAGTATCAAAAATTAGCTAGAGAAGGTGGATAAAAGAGCTGAGAAGCTAAAGCACCTTTGACACTGACTCAGGGGAATAGTAATGCAATATTGAGGGGGACAAAAAACCTTTAGGATATTAGTAAAGGAGCAAATAAGAGCCTTTTAAATGGTACTAATTGAGCATTGTGTTATATGAATTGAAATCAAGAACACACTGAATTTTTAAAATACTGGATGTGGGCAAATGGAGGTATTTAGAGAGCAGAATGAGATACTGTCATTGCATTGTAATTGTGTGCCCCCCAAAACATGCAGTTTTCCAATGACAGCCAAGTGTAGCTGATAGGGGTAGGAGAACGGGGTGACACAGTAGACTCTGGCAATAAAAGGAGTTTATTTATCACCTCTATCCAGCCTATAGCCCCTGGAAACCTAAAACTGCCCATGGAGAAGTTAAAATATCAAATCCCTACCCAGTGCTTTAGTTAGTGGTCAAGCAAAAGTTTGACGAAAGTGTCGACATTTTTCTGATCAGTTTGGTCAAGTCTCTCAAATTGCTGGTCCTTTTGTGAGTGGGGCTGGAGGATGAAATTGCAATGCTTTTTGTTTTGGCTAAAATGCACCAGGCTGATTTCAGAAAATTGGCTGATAACAATCATCTTGCTAATTGGGTAATTTGGTGGCCTGTATGGGCCCAACCAGCATTATTTGCTATTCTGACTGCAATGTTTATAGGAAGAGAAGACTGGAAGGAATTGTTAACATTTAAAAAATAGCTCCTTTATACCAATTCCTTATAAGATACCAAATATGCTATCATCAACAGGGACAAAATGGATAAAATGACTAGACTGCAAAAATCACAGGCTGCAAATGTAGAGGGTCAGATGAGTAATCTTTAAACTGAAAAGGGAGAGCAATGGAGGAGTACAAGGAAGGAAGACAGTAAACCTTTGATACACTTTTTGGCACAATCTCTGAGTAAGTAATGTTTCTCTTCCTGTACCCTCCCTACTCCCTCCTGGCCTTGTTAGGTGACAAGCTGATCCATTAAATGACATGATGCCAGTGACTAATAATAGCTTTAATGTACTCCTTCTCCAGAGGGTATTTGCATTTTAAGAGGGGACTCTGGAGGCCTAATATAAAAGAACACATCTCTAATAGGAAAATTTTCTAGCACACTGGTTAGCCAGAAGGGAATCTGGAGACTCAAGAGGGATAAATCTACCTTCCCTGTACCCCTCTAATCCTCCCACATCGGCAGACACCTACTCTATTGAATGTAAATTCAGCAAAGAATAATGGAATCATAAGATCTACCCTACTAGAATCAGCAACTTTATTTTTTTATTTTTTTATTTTTTTGCTTTTTAGGGCTGCACCCATGACATATGCGGATTCCCAAGCTAGGGGTCTAATTGGAGCTACAGCTGCTGACCCACAGCCACAGAAACGCTGGATCCTTAACCCACTGAGCGAGACCAGGGATTGGACCTGCAGCCTCATGGTTCCTAGTCAGATTCATTTCTGCTGCGCCACGACAGGAACTCCAGAATCAGCAACTTTTAATGAAGGCTTAGAAACATCTAATCCAGCTGTTCTCATCCCAGGTGCATTTTAGCATCATTTTGGGGCCTTTAAACAATAAGACGCCCAGAGCCCTTGTCCACAGATTGTGATTTTAGTGGTCCAGAGTGAAGCCTAGCCATTGGCATTTTCAAAAAAACTCCATAGAAGATTCTTAGTACAAAGAGAATTTAAAAACCATCTACCTAATCCTACACTGTTAATTAGGTTTGGAAGAGCCCTTATAAGTCATAAAGACCCATCTCTACCTCTTGACAATCATGTCAAATGACTACTAACTTCTACGTGCACATCTCCAGGGAAAGAATTCCTCCAGAACATTCCCCATCTCTGAACATGATTTCCTCATCTGCCACAGTCAAAGATACCCTTCTAGGAAGCAAGAGAAACTACAGAAATGTCTGTTTTTTTGGAGTTCACATCATGGCTCAGCAGAAACGAATCTGACTAGCATCCGTGAAGACACAGATTCAATCCCTGGCCTCACTCCATGGGTTAGGGATCCGTCATTGCTGTGAGCTGTGGTGTAGGTTGCAGACGCGGCTTGGATCTGGTGTTGCTGTGGCTGTGGCATAGGCTGGCAGGTACAGCTCCGATTTGACCCCTAGCTGGAAACCTCCATATACCGTGGGTGGGGCCCAAAGACAAGACAAAAAACAAAAAACAAATAGAATTCTATGAGATAACGCAGGTAGATTGCCCTAAAAAAAGACCAAAAAAAAAATGAAAAATAGGAATGTTTCTCTTTTGTTTTTTGGCTGCCCGGGCCAAGGATGGAATCTGAGCTGCAGCTATAGCAATGCTGGATCCTTAACCCACTATCCCAGGCTAGGGATCCAACCTGTATCCCAGTTCTACAGAGATGCCCCAGATCCCATTGTGCCACAGCAGGAACTCCAAGAATTTCTTTCTTTTTGAAGGCCAATGACATACCCCAATCCTTAATAACCAGGACTCATACACACTCAGAACTAATCCCACAAAAAAAGCACAGTTACCAGAAAGAGAGAGCGAAAACTTTAACATCAGCAGGTCCAATAAAAAAAAAAAAATGTACTTCATGTCTGCCTATTTTCAGCCTGCAGCTGAAATGGTTATTTGTTCATCCGACCTAACAAACTCAAATGTCATGCATCTTAGCTAGGGCTAAAGGGATTAGAAATGAGTAGTGGCTTAGAA
Organism: Phacochoerus africanus; assembly: GCF_016906955.1. Taxonomy (NCBI): domain Eukaryota; kingdom Metazoa; phylum Chordata; class Mammalia; order Artiodactyla; family Suidae; genus Phacochoerus; species Phacochoerus africanus. The sequence continues at coordinate 96,377,793 of NC_062560.1, forward strand.
TAGTGTCTTCCAAATCATCTGTAGATAAACCATCTTTTAAATGTGGGAGTTCCTCGCTGGCCTGGTGGTTAAGAATCTGGTTGTCACTGCTGTGGCATGGGTTCGATCCCTGGGCTGGGAACTTCTGAATGCTGCAGATGTGGGTGTGGCCAGATAAAATAAAATGCTCGGTGCCCATTTCTTCTCCCTTCCCCTCTTTAATGACAGCAATTGGTGCTTAACTCTTAATACCCTTACCCTGTTTTCTTATCATCCTTTGTTTTTAAATATTTTGATTAGGATGTTAAAGTGTTACTTTCTGTGGCACACTGCACCATAGAATGTTCACAAGCGTTTATTGAAACAAAAGTTTCCATAACCAAACTGCGTTAAGAAATAGTGACTTCAACAAAGTTAGAACTGATCTTTTTTTTTTTTTTTTTTTTTTGTCTTTTTAGCGCCGAACCCTTGACATATGGAGGTTCCCAGGCTAGGAGTCAAATCAGAACTGTAGCCACCAGCCTACACCACACCCACAGCAACACCAGATCCGAGCTGCATCTGCGACCTACACCATAGCTCAGGGCAATGCTGGATCCTTAACCCACTCAGCAAGGCCAGAGATCAAACCTGCGTCATGAATACAGGTTCATTTCTCCTGAGCCACAATGGGAACTCCAGAACTGGTTTCTTTGTTGCAGGGCTCTTCAGAGAATTTATTATGCTCACATGTATTGTGAATCTCCAAGAAGAAATTGTAGTACTTCCCACTTGACCATGAGAATCTTTTAAAATGAAGCGTCTCAGGACTAGTGTATTATAGAACACTCTTTGGGATGGATGAACTGATTGTCATTGTAATCTAGGCTGAGGAGTGCTAGTTTGGAAAGCATGGTCACAAATGGTAGGAAACCTTGTTTCTTATGTTTTGTACCACATCCTTTCTATTTTTAATTTTTCCTTCTACCTGGAAACCTTCTTTAGCTCCTCTAGCCAGTACTGATGTATCGTTTTCCTTCTTTGAACTCCTACTGGCTTACTGACTATGGCAATCTAATCCTAAATACTAGGAAAATGAGAATCTTTTCCTCTCTGTTTCGTTTTTCTCCCCTCCCCCCCAAAAAAAGCTCTTTTAGAGGACGGTGGCACATGTTCTCTTGTATGTTCCATTGTGACTAGCCCAGTGCTGGCCTTAACGGTTTTCAAATTAATTAAACTAATATTTACTGAGCATCTACTATATGCCAGCCTTGAAAGTTTTTTTTTTAAATTTTCAACAGTAGAACCACCCTTCATTGTCATCTACACAACCAAACTCAATCCACATTCTACCACTCCACCAACCCCATCTCCCCTCCCCGCAACACCCACCTCTTATACCAAGGATTTATATGACTTGAACTGTACAAAAGCACTCTTTGATGACTTTTTGATCACAAAAATTGAAATTTCCATTTTCGTCATTTTTAAGTAACCATGCAAAAGTATCTTGAATTCTTAGCCCAGCCTCCTACCCTTCTCTTCTGTCCATTGCTGATTAATGACTGCTGATGGTCCTGGTGATTACCAGAATCCTCTCACCCTCAATCAACAAGTTGAGCTTCTATGTCAGTCAGTGTTACAGCTCTAAGGACACCCTGGACTGTGTTGAGTTCTTACTACCCTCTTACTTGCCCTCACCAAGACTGCTACTATCCAGACAGATGGCCCCTCTCCCAGGCCTGGTTGTCACACTGTTGTGTTGATCTGCTTCCGACCCAGCTCCTGAGTTCCTCTGCTCAGTTCCTCTCTGTCCCTCAACTCTTTGTTTATCTCTTTCTTGAATCCCCAACCCAGACCTATCTTTGTACACTCGGGCCCTATGCTGCCCTCCTGCTTACATTTAGCCTTTTGGGCATCTCTGACTGACTCTTATCTATGCTGGCCCTCCAACTAATCTGAATCTCTCTGATCATCCCCATCAACCCACATACTGTAATTTGGAACTTTGCACATGCTCTTTCTGTTTCTTCTGATCCCCTGGATACTATTCCCAGCTTCCATCCTTAGGATTTACTTTGATGTGTGGACCTAGTCCCCAGTGGGCCTCTAGTCAGACTGTTAGCCACAGGCCCAGAAGTCCAACTTGACCCCCTAGTCCTGATTCTTCTTTGTGTTATTTTTCAACAATCCTTGACCTAGGCATGGAAGTCATTAGACTTTTTTGAAAAGCAAGATGATAATTTAACTGCTTTATAAAGTTTTCCAACATATTTTATATTAAGGATATTTGATGAAATAGGAAAAATGTTCATAATATATTCTTGATATTATGACAGCCACAATGTAAAACCTTGTATATAGCATCATTCCATTTTGTAAAAAAATTCATGTCTTTCTGTCTCTCACACACACACACACACACACACACACACTTGCATAAAAAAGACTGAAAGACTGTAACTAAAAATGTTGACACTAGTTTTGTTTGAAAGAATAACCATTACATATTTCTGGGTTTTTTTCTCTATTTTCAAGTAATTGGTAATGAGAATTCTTTTTTCTTTCTACGGCTGCATCTGTGGCATATGAAAGTTCCCTGGCCACAGTTCAAGTTGGAACTGCACCCATAGGCCTACATCACAGTCACAGCAACACCAGATCCAAGCCACATCTATGACCTACACTGCAGCTTGCAGCAATGCCGGATTTTTAACCCATTGAGCAAGTCCAAGGATCGAACCTGCATCCTTACAGATACTATGTCAAGTTTTTTTTTTTTTTTTTGTCTTTTTAGGGCCGCACCCATGGCATACAGAGGTTCCCAGGCTAGGGGTTGAATTGCAGCTGTAGCCACTGGCCTATGCCACAGCCACAGCAATGCCAGATCTGAGCCGCATCTGTGACCTGTGCCACAGCTCATGGCAATGTCGGATCACTGATCAAGGCCAGGGATCGAACTTGAATCCTCATAGATGCTAGTCAGATTTGTTTCCATTGAGCCGCAATGGAAACTCTGATATGTCAAGTTCTTAACCCACTGAGACACAATATTCCCTATTTTATATTTTTGTACTTGAAAAAATATTTTAAACAAAATTTTCTAACAAAAGAGTTCAAACTAGCTATCATTTCAATGTTGGATCACTGTGGCCAAAGGCATAGTCCTCCTATCTGTAATCTCACAGGGTATTCCTTGGGTGGCCAGCATATATCAGGCCACTACTATCGTCATCTTTTTCTATAAGCACATTTCTCCCTGGGAGATGGCAGCAAGGAGCCGATGATGTGGGAAGGTCATCCAGGAAACGAAAGGAAATCTTAGCAATGGACTCAAATGCCCTTTTTCCTGTGAAGACAGAAAGGTCACACCATTGTGATGCCCTCTTTTTAATGGAATGGGCATGACATAAGAGTGCTTGAAATTTGAACCACTCTTCATGATTACTGTGGAGGGATTCAGTGGGTGAAAATACCCCTTTTAGTATGAAACATAGATTGATAACTTCTGTGATGAAGCAGCAGGGACCATTTGGCAATCACAGTGGAAGAGCAGGCTTACTGAAAACTATGAACGGGCACAAAATACTGATATGCAGTGAGCAGATCATGCAGAGTGAAACCATGTCTTTTAAACTACAGTCAGGATACACAAGACATAAACCCATATTAGGGGTCACATACAGGAAATAGCTGGTAAAAAATAATGGATATTAAGGAGCTTGGTGAGCATGAAAACCTGTATAAACTCAAGGGAGTTGCTACTAGTAGGGTTTTTAGTGCAGTAGTTCTCACAAATTTCATTGGGCATCTGAACCTCCAGGGGGCTAGAAAACATTCAGGTTCCCAGACTTCCTTCTCAGAAATTATCCCTCAGAAGATTTAAGGTAGAACCTATGTTTGGGTTATTTTGATGCCTGTTGTCCATGGACTGCACTTTGAGAAAGCGATCAAAAGCCTGGAAGCTGGAGGCAGGGGGAAAAAAACTTGTTTGAATTGTGGCTCCGCCATTTACTAGCTGTGTGACCATGGGCAAGTTACTTTAAAATTCTGAGCCTGTTTCTTTTTATCTTCAAACACAGATAACTAGAACCTATATCATAGGGTGCCATTTAGGAGTGAGCTAATTCATGAAAAGGTTTTAGTACAAAGAAGCACTCAACACGTTTTAGCCACTACCACAACCACCATCGTCAAGGTATATGGTAAATGTTAAAAGGTTGGCGAAGATACTGTATGCTGTAGGCACCGGAAGGGGTGAAAGACTACTTCTTTCCAGAATGGTCAAGGAACCCTTCACCTGGAAGATACAACTTGAACTGAACCTTGAAAATATAAGAAAGGTTTGACTAGACAGGGATTAGAGAAGTTGTACAAAAAAGAGTGTGGAAGTCAAACTTCACCCATTTCCTAATTGTTCCAAGGTCTGAGCTTGGAGAAAAGCAGACCACAAAGTCCTGATAGACCTAGATACAGTTAAGACACAATCCTAGGCAAATCTCTAGCTGAGGTTAGATGCAGAATGGAAACTCTGAGACCTTCTATTCCTTTGACTGGAAATTATATCTAGGGCAAATTGGACTATTTAGGCAGGAATGAAAGTAAAATTCTGTGCTATGTAACTGAGTGGCTTATTACCTAACAAATAAAAAGCCATAGAATCTGACCTCCATTGAGATGTTTTCAACCAAATGGAGTGGTGGGGTCACAGGGCTGATCTAACTCTTAGCTTTGCTGATAACCAGCTGTGAGACTTTTGGACAGCTCCTTAGCCAACCTCCGAACCATTTCCTCAAATGCAAACTGTGGCTATAATATTTATCATGATTTTATACTTTTGAGTTTATTAAGATTCTTTTCTCCCCTAACTATTTCTCTGTAGTTGGGGGAAATTTTGCAGCATGCTCCTTGATTCATATGGTCTCATGAACTAAATTCTAAACCAAATATTTTGTATGATATACAGATAGGAACCAGGAAATGTTTTGAGACCTTTACTTTTTCATGAATATGTAATTTACTTGCATTCTAAATACAGTCTTACAGAGCAGGTGTAAATAACTGATACCTAGGAACACTTTGGTATGTCTCTAACTGGTTGAGATTAACCTTTTTTCAAGTCGAGGTCTTATGTTTTTATTAAAATTCTCTATTTCTGATTGGACATGGTTCTACAATTAGTTCAGGTGCTAGGATTTTGTTAGGTTGACTCCTGATCAATTTCTTTAGAACTTCTTTCCCTTGGTCCTTGATAAGTAAAATAATCATCACGCTTTGATTGTTAAAATTACTTAAAGGGATGACTTTAGACGGTGATTTTAGTGTTCCAGATCGGTAAGGTAGTCTCTGCTATTTTTTAGTCTCTTTTTCTCTTTTTTCCACAAGTCAAAAAGCAAAAATCAACAAAGAAACAGGCAACCAAAAAGACACAGAAAAAGAGCAGACCATCTAACTTTCTCTTTCTTGATAGTAAAGTAAACCTACCATGACTGGAGTGTTGCCATTAGAAAGTGGTATTTTTTGGAGTTCCCGTCGTGGCGCAGTGGTTAACGAATCCGACTAGGAACCATGAGGTTGCGGGTTCGGTCCCTGCCCTTGCTCAGTGGGTCAAAGTTCCGGCGTTGCCGTGAGCTGTGGTGTAGGTTGCAGACGCGGCTCAGATCCCGCGTTGCTGTGGCTCTGGCGCAGGCCGGTGGCTACAGCTCCGATTCGACCCCTAGCCTGGGAACGTCCATATGCCGCGGGAACGGCCCAAGAAATAGCTAAAAAAAAAAAAAAAAAAAAGTGGTATTTTTCCATTCTTCAGGCAGACCCAGAATTTGAATGTACTCTGCTCCTAGAGACTGTGTCTTAAAGTCCCATATGGCAAAATCCTGTCTGCGCATGTGCCAAAATCTGACTGTGTGAGCTTTTGCATTTTTTTTCCTGTTTCATCAAGGACAGAAACCAAGGATCAAGTGGTTAAAGGCAATTAGAAGTATAGTTAGTGTCCTGAATAAATATTATGGTGGAGAGTTTGGGATTAGAAGGGCAGATAAGAACTCCCTGTGTTATTTTTCAATGCTATCATTATTAATATCTAATAATGTATAATGCTTATTACTGCCAGACACTTTTATAACAACTTTAAATATATTTACTTGTTTAATCCTCACAACAATCCTATTAGTAAGTACTATTATTATCCCCATTTTTAGAAATGAGGAGACCGAGGCATAAGGTGGTTGGGTGACTGGCTCAAGGTAACAGCTGAGCAACATTGATTAATTGAAGGCATTAGATTTGAACACAGGAAGCCAGGCTCCAGAGTCCATGTGCTTAAATACTACACTAATTTTTTCAAGAAATTACATTCAGTTTAAACATTTACATACAATGAACTACAAAGGATGTATAATGGGTTCTAATATCAACTCGGAGTATTGCTTCTCTAGAGAAGATGTATGACTTTATTGGTTCTGTGTGTCTGACATCACTCTAGCTGCTCTCTGACTTCATAGGGATGCCCTCTTTCTGCTTTAGGATACATAATGAACTGTCCTACCCTGTTAAAAATGGAGCTTGCAGCCTTTAAAAATAAAGAGGTCTACCCCTCTGTTTTATTTTCTTTTGTTTAATTCAAACAAAGAAAGTAATTGGGTAATCAAGGACAGGTTTGGTGTCTCGTGAAGTAGATGTCCAGGGAAGAGAAGACAAGTGACTTAAAAAAATTTATGGAGTTCCCATTGTGGCACAGTGGAAACGAATCCAACTAGGAAACATGAGGTTGCAGGTTCGATCCCTGGCCTCGCTCAGTGGGCTAAGGATCCGGCATTGCCATGAGCTGTTGTGTAGGTCACAGACACGGCTCAGATCTGTATTGCTGTGGCCGTGGTGTAGGTTGGCGGCTACAGCTCTGATTCAACCCCTAGCCTGGGAACCTCCATATGCTGCAGGTGCGGCCCCAAAAAGACACACACACACACACACACACACACACACACACACACACACACACAAAATCGTTAGTTAGAGGAACAGAAGACAGTGCCTTAGAGTTGTTTCTATGGTACTGCCTACTACCTTTGCAGCACCCTGGGCAACTGTGGAATTGTTCCATGCCTCTCTTGGGCCAGGAGTTTAATCTCCTAGATAGGGTAATAGACTAGAGAATACATTGTTTGCTACCTGAAGGTTTCTTTCTAGAAGTCTACAGATGCTGAGAAGGTGGCACTGAGAGGGGAGTTACTTGAGAAAGTGCTGGCCCCTAGCCTCTCAAGAGGATGCAATCCCATGGGGGAGGCAGCATAGCATTAAGGTCTGGAGCTTATACTGGAGCCAAGTTGCTTAGGTTTGAATCCAGACTTCACTACCTCATGGCTTTGCGGTTTTGCCTTGAGTTTCTCACCAGTAAAATGGCAATGGCCACATAATGGTACCTAACCTAGTGAGTGGTTTTGAAGATAAATGGATTAATATTTGTAAAATGTTTATATGCCTGACATATGATTAGTGCCATGTGAGTGTTTATTAAAATAGAAATAGGGCCTTATAAAGTTGGTTTCTATATTTGCTTATTATTCAGTTTTTGTTTGGTACTTAGAGTTGTCTTTATTCACTAGTAAAAGTGAAAATCCTTGTGTCTCTTTCAACATTGCAAATGAAGCTGTTTAGTGCTTTTAAAGAGGGAAACCTCCATTTCTCTGCATTTTCTTTCTGCACTGGTAATTGATGACTAGAATACAATAGCATTTTACTTTGGTAACTGTTCTAGCTAGAAAACTTTCTTTTGTTTTAAACTTCCGGTTACAAATCCAAACTTGTGTCAGAACAGAAGTGAGATAATAAATGAGAAAGCACTTTAACTAGTTAAGAGGGCCTGGGATTCTGTACTACAGCCTCTTTGAGCTGACGAGTTTTCAAGGGTATCTTGTCCAGAATTATGATTTGAACACTTCAGACTAGCAATAATATTAACAGTAATACAAATAATGAACACTTACTGAGTCCTGTGAAATAAAATTCATATTTTAGAGCAAGATAAGAAAAATTAAACATAATTTTTTTCTGCTCTTTAGCCTCCTCTCTCCCCACATTGTGCATTGTGTACCTGCATTATGCAGTGACCAAAACTCCCCCATTGGCAGAAATACCTGCTCAAGCATAAAGAGCAACATCCTCCTAGCACCAACAGGACAACTTCTTAAAAGATAATATTCCTTCTTGATCTTGTAAGGGGCTACAATGATGGTGAAATATGGATTGTGTAAACTGTCAAGAGTATGTCATTTAATGTATAGCTCTCTGTCTCAGAAAACTTATATTTGTGTCTTGACTTCTAATGGGCAGAGCAGTTATCAGAGTTTTCTGAGATGCTCTTCCAGGTTATAATCCTCAAATTTGGCAAAAGGAAAATTTTCCATTCCTTTCTCAGATCAACTGATTACTTTTGCATCAACAAGTCCTCACAATGTGCCAGGAACTGTGCTAATGCGTCACATGCAAGATTTCATGTAAATGTTCCTTGGTGCTATGGTTTTTGCTATTGTGTCTCTGAGAACCAGTTTGTTCCTTTTCTTCAGCTAGGAGGAAACAACTAAGACTTCACAAGAGGAAATCAAGTTGGGTTTATTTTTCTGAAAATGAGGGGGAAATATTCACTTCCGCCTTCTCTGCTTCTAAGTTGTTTTAAAAGCACTTTGAATTATTATTAATTCCTTACATAACCTTGCTAAAGTAGGCATTTTTAGTGAAAACAAGCTCATTTTAATGATACAAGAAAAAGCATCCTCCTCAAAGCAAAGGAAGAGATGCTCAAAGGAGGGAGACAACAAAAGGAAAGGAGGGAGGAAGGAGTGGTGAAGAGGGAAAGACAACTCTGCACCCAAATGATTAAATTTACAGGCTAGAAAATAATATCACCAGTATATAGGATATCTATACTTTCTCTCCTCTCTCTCTCTCTCTCTCTCTCTCTCTCTCTCTCTCTCTCTCTCTCTCTCTCTCTCTCTCATTTTCTCTCATTTTGAGTTAGGGACAAAGAAAGAGAGAGAAGAAATTGATGAAGTTCTCAAGTCAAAGAAAAAGATCTTTCTTTTATGCCAACCCAAGTCACCCTTTTCAGATCCTTGCCCTTTTAAGACCCTTGCTACTTCTCCAAGAACTGAGCTCTGAGCTTCTGGGGAATCCTGTATACACCAGGATTCAAAGAGACAACAGGGAGTTCTTTGGTGATCTAGCTATTAAGGACTCAGAGTTGTCACTGCTGTGGCTCAGGTTACTGCTACAGCTTGGGTTCCATCCCTGGCCTGGGAACTTGTGCATGCTCAGGCACAGCCAAAACAAAACCAAATACATAAATAAAATAAAATAATTTAAAAAAATAGAGAGACAACAGGCCCAAAATGGAGTCACTTGTGCGAAGTCCCACATCACCAACTGCAACTTAATACCTAACTCAATTACGGCTTCAACCGCCCCTAGGAATGGAATGGATCTTAAACCAGTCAATCTGGAATTACCTAGTCAGTGCTAGCAAGGAAATCTACCTAATAGATCCCTGCTGTCCCCTAAACCAAGGTGACCTTGCCACAAATAATTAGCTCTTTGCTAGTGAAACTCCCTTGTCCTGTCCCCTTCTGCCTGTAAAAGTCTTTCATTTTGCACAGCTCTTTGGAGGTCCTTTCTGTCTGCTAGATGGGATACTGCCCAATTCATGAATAACTGAATAAAACCAATAACAACTTTAAAATATACTCAGTTGAATTTTGTTTTTTAACACTAAACCCTCTCATTATTTCCAAACAACCTCTCACTTGAGAAAATAATTTAAAAGAGACAGTGGGCAAGATGTGGCCAGAACCCCATTATATTTAGTTTTTTTCTGCACTTGGGTGGAATTATTCTACCCCAGTATGGTGGTTGCTTGCGGGGCAGAGTGGAGGATGACCTTGAATGAGTTAGGGAACCTGAATTCCATAGAAGGTGACTGCCTGCTTTGCCAAAGACTTCATCCCATCCTGCCAGGTATCTCTGGGTATTTTTCTCTTCCCAGAGCATTTCGGTCTGCTTATATTCTGTACAGCTGAGAATAGAACAAGACCAGAGTAATACCACGTATTAGGGCATTCATTTTCAGATTGTTTAAATTTACCTCATGCAGGACAAAGAGAATCATCTATTCTCTCTTAAATCTCCAACATAATCCCCTAAGCCTTTTAAAACTGGCTGGGAATGTGCCCATCAAATGAGAACTGGATCTCAATGGTGCTGTTACCACAGTAGACTTCTGAATACACACAGAGTTCATTTATTGATATGCAGAGTGCTCATTGATGTGTACACAGAGAGTCATTGAGATGATAATTTAAACATTGTTATAAACACTAGTGGGGGAGATCTTCCCTAACTCCATGCACAAGGAAGCCAGTCCACAGATTTTAGGTTTTAAATTGAGAGGCAGGGAATTGAGGACTAGCAGACGGTCTTTTCAAAATTCATGCTTCAGACCAAACCATCGACTTCTGCTTATAGCTATAATTCCTCTAGTCCAGGTATGTCTATAGTGAACTTTCCCTCATCCTTTGGCAGAGTGTTGGGATCTGTGGTTGAAAGGGCCAGTTGGTTGGAGTTCCCATCGTGGCGCAGCAGAAACAAATCCGATTAGGAATCATGAGGTTGCGTGTTCGATCCCTGGCCTTGCTTAGTGGATTAAGGATCTGGCGTGGCGTTGCTGTGGCTCTGGTGTAGGCTGGCAGGTACAGCTTTGATTTGACCCCTAGCCTGGGAACCTCCATATGCAGCCCTAAAAGGACAAAAAGGCAAAAGGGGGGGGGCAGTTGGTTGTGTAGAATAGAAGCCCACTCAGGCTAGTTTAAATCACAAAGGGACATTTTATTAGAAGGGTACATGTGGGGCTAGGTTCTGGAAGGAGTGGCTTGAAGGAAACATCATGTCTTTTGTGGAAAATCATCAGGATGCTCTATCTTCCTTTTTTTTTTTTCTTTGTGCTAAATGGTCTCCTCTTTGTATATAATTGTTCTATTCTGCTGTTTTCTCTTAACAGATTAGCTTTCTCTATTGATTCATGGCTTCTGTGTTTTCCTATAACTATGACTTGTAAGGGACTTTGTTTTGCATTGCAGCAACTCTGAACCAACTCAAGATGACCTTAGCTAATTCAGTCACTGTGTCCAAATAATTGTCTCAGTATCACTTATGAATTGATAACTCCTGGGTCAGGTGTTCACCCCAGTCCTAAAACTTGACCTTTTACCAGGGACTAAGACAGTTTCAAAGAAGGAGGCTTTGGCTAGGTGACCCCATATTTACTATATGTGCCATCTGTGGATGTGAGAAAGATAAAAGTCTGCATTATTCAGGGCTTTTTGGTCACAGAAAGCGCAGTTCAAACTAGTTTAATCAAGAAAGGGGGATACATAAGGTTACATATCTAAAAGTTTTAGGAGCAAGTCTAACTAGAGCAGAGAATTCAAATGACATCTTTAGAAATCTCTTCATCTCTCAGCTCTACTATCCTTGTGCTGAAAGCTATTCCCAACAAAGTGATAAAGAAGAGCTTTAGCATCTCTAAATTTACATTCTACTAGCATAACTTCAGCAAAACCAAACAAAACAATAAGCTCCTCATCTCAAATAATTTCTGCAAATGTCCCAAACCTTTCTAACTCAACTAGTTTGAATATCCATTCACTTCTAAGCCAATCACTGTGGGCAGGAGGATGTTTTCCTCATTTTAAAGTTTTTATTGAAGTGTAGTTAATTTACAAGGTTGTAATCATTTCTCCTGTACAACAAAGTGGCCCTGTCATAGATGTACACATATCCATTCTCTCTGATTCTTTTCCCACATAGATTATCACAGAATACTGAGTAGGATATTGTCATTTATTGGCTAATCCCATGTCATTTGACCATTTCTGGACTTGAGAGGGGTTATTAAGTCAAAAGAAATAGACACTTTAGTCAGAAAAAAATAAAGATGTTGGGCAAGTAAAAATAACTGATGCCTACCTCATTGGCACATATAGGATTGAAACCTAACTTCATCTGTACTCTGCTCAAATCAGTAGCCACCTAGCTTCAAGGGCAGCACATAGGTTAAAATGTCAAGTATGTTGCATGGGTGGCAAATTTCCTAGTAAACAATTTATATATGCAAGGAGCTTATATGTGGCTATAGAAATAACACTGAGGTTTAAGTTGATGTAACAAGACTGATATAATCAGGGTGTGGTGTTTAGCCGTTAACTCTGTGGGATAATCATTTTCTCTCTGGACTTCAGTTTACCCATGTACAAATTAAAGTGGTTGTACTAGACAAGCTTACTAAGGACCTTTCAAACACTGACATACAACTTAACTTCAGATGCTTAGACAGCAATCACCAGGAAGACTCTTAGACATGCATTTAAACATGAACTGATCCTTATGTCCAGGGCCCCAAAGTAATAGAAAGTAATTAGATTTTTGGTTATACTATCAACAGCATTCATATGTCTTGAACAAAGGCCTTGTGTTTTAAATTTTTCTTTGTAGTTACAGAAATGGGTTTCCATAGACTCATCCAAACTCACTTGCATCCAGTCCTAGGATACATCTCTGAATAATCAGCTGATCACTCATACATGGCACATATAACATGGTCAAAGCCATCTGGCCTATTTTGTAGAAATGAAGACAAAATTAATGTATCCATTAGAACTCTTAATGTTTTAAATGGCCGAATCTCAACTCTAAGTAATTTACATAATAAAGGGAATATGTGTAGGGGACTCATATAACTTAAAATTCCAGAGGTAAACAAAGTTTAATTGAATAGCTCAAGCAATGTCACTGACAGAGTCCTTACAGTTTTCTACTCTGATTTCTATAGTACTGGATTCATCCTCATATTCTACTTGGCAGATACTTAGCAGTTCTAACCTCTCCTGCCTCATGGTAGCAAAATGGCTGCTACAACTGCAGACTTCTCACTCTCCTTGTACTGCATAGTGGGAAGACAGAATTTCTTCCAGTAGTTTCTGTGCTAGTCCTATTCATTCTCCATAATTGTCATGAATTAAGTACTCATCTTTAAATGAATCACTTTGGCCAAAAGGATTAGATTTACTCATTTGTTTAGACCAATCAGTGCCCACCTCTGGTTTTAGGGGTAGAATCAACACTATCTAAGCTATATTAACTGAAAGTCAGGTAGGAGTGAATTCATCAAAGGGCAATCAGTGCATCACTGCTGGAAGAATGGAATATGGCAACTGGAGATGAAACAAATGCCTATCTTTTGCTAATGAAACTAGTAGGTCTATAATATCTCAAACCTAAAAAAAAAAAAAAAAAACTTTTGGTTAAATATTAGAAATAACTTATTCTTCTATGAAGATAATTCAATTCTATAAGCAGCTTATTAATTAACAATTACCAGGACTTGAAGAAGTCTGAACAGGAAATAGCTTTATTTCTTTACTCCTTATTATCTTAAATTACGCTATTGAGACTCCTTTTCTTGCCCCACAGTGACCCCTGGGAAGAGTATATAATATAGCTTTTCAGGCACTTTCAGTTATATGGACAACTTCATTTTGAACATTAAGAGTTGTTTAGTTAATAAAAATCTAGCCAATGTAAAATAAAATTTAAATTTCCTGTGTTCTCCCTCTCCTTAGCTCAAGGATCTACAGTTAGGAAGTGGCGGGGAGGGGGAAGTAGGGTGGTAATCTCTATTTTCTGTTCCTAATGGCTTTTATACTCCTTTTCTTTCATCTTCCAATTGATTGGGACTAAAGAAGAATAAGGAAGTCTTCTGACAGTTCTCTCTTGACTAACACTGGCTGGCCAGTGTGACAGGCTTTGAAATCCAGTCTCTATAATGAAGCATGTTTTTGGGTTCTCTGGAGCTACTTTGCTACATGCTATAACATTGCATAGTTTCCTGATGCAGGCAATGTGTGCTCACCTTGACCAGAACTAAGGCACAATTTGAAAGCTACAATTTTTCAAATGGGAGCAGTAATTTACTAAATCAGAGTGAAGTTCTTACAGGAACATGAAAAAGCCCAGAGGCTCTTACGCACACTTAATGCAGAATAATCATAATAGCAATTTCAAGAGAGAGAAATATTTGTTATGTAAGTATCCCGTTTTAGCCCTTTTTCACTTCAGTTGTATACATTAAGCCTCTTCTGTCTAAACCTCACTCTCTAAATTTCATTCTCTCTTCTTTCATATTTCCCATTCCTTACTCACCGTTAATCCTTTTGCAAATAGAGTTCTGTTATAAATATCTTTATTTTTTTAATTTGTTCAATACTGACTTCAACCTATCCACTTCCATGCCCATTTTAATCCAGTCGTGGGTTGTTAACACAAGGTGTTCTTAAGTTTCAGACCCGGTATTCTTCTCTGCCTCAGGTTTCTAGTGCTGAATTTCATTTATAGACCCAGTATCAAGACCCAAATCCACAGTATAAGGATTCACACAAAAGGCATGTTCTTTTGGGTTTAAAGTATAAGATTGTGGAACACAAAGAAGAAACTTTAGAAACCCTACAGCAACACAGACTCCAGGCAACCATTGTTTTTGTGGGTTTTTTTGTTTTGTTTTGTTTTTACTAAAGGACCTAGATCAGAATAGTTCTAAGAAGAAACCTTTCAGAGCATAAAATACCCGATTTTAAGTTTTTACTTTGACTCTTTTTTTTTTAAATATTCATTTGACAGGTCTTTGAACTTTTTGTCTTCCTTCCTCCATCCTCACACTATATTACTATATATATCTGACTTCCCTAAATTCCTTTCAACACTTGTCTTTGGTCTTTTATTCACAAGAATATTATGGTAAGTGAGTTCCCTCATTCCATTCCTCTCTTGGTAATTTGGTGGCATTTTTCCTACTCTATGCTTATAAAAAAATGCAGAAGAAGCATTTCATTAAATCTGATAGGCATGATGAGTCATTTAAGATAGTTACGAAACCCAATTCATAATAGTATGTCTTATTCCAATGTCCCTGGAGTTATTTATGGCCTAGGGAGGCAAAGTACTTTCTGTATTCCAGAGGAGAAACAAAAAAGAGAGAGAGAGAAAGAAAACCTTTAGTTGTTTTAAATCAAATTAACTTTGAATTATTGAGCACATAATAAAGGCAGAAAATATTCCTGACACTTAAGCAACACTTAAACACATACACGTATATAATTTGACATAAAAACTCACTCCAAAATTTGCCTGAGAGCTTATTTCCCAATTGCATAGCTGTGTCTTTTTCTAGGGACAAAATTTTTTCCCCCAGATAAAGTTGCTGTTTCAGTTGGAAAAAAATAAGACCTGGTACACACACACACACACACACGCAATTAGCAACCAGTTCAGTTTATAGCTTTAGAAGATCCATTAACAGTCTCCCCGCTCCTCTTCTCATCCCTGGGGTCTCTATTTTTAGCCATTCCCTGCTTCTTTCTCTCTTACTGTCCCCCGCTCCCATCTTACCCATGGGGATGGCTAAGTTTTACAGTTTACTTGTTGGTTTCAACTTTATAATTTGCTTTATATTCTTTTTACTGAATATTCTGGGCTGTGTTATTATTCCAATTGGATAGTTTCCTCTTTAGAGGCAACTCCAAGAGTTTTCTTTAAGCAACCTCACAATGACTGGCTTCCTCCTTCCCCCACCTTGTAATCCAACCTTTATGCTCTACCTTCTCCATCCAGGGGAGAGGGTCCTCTGCTAAATGTGGGCAGCCTCATGGAATATCTTCCATGGTGAGAGTTTTGGCCTCATGCATGTGCTTCAGACTCCCATTGAGTCCCTGATTTCCCTCTCTTGAGCTCTCTCTCCTTTAATTATATTCTCATTTTGGTTAATTGAAATTTCTGGTATCAGGGGGTTCTATCCTTAATTCTGATAAATTTACATTCCTTCATGGAAACTACTAATTCTAATAGAAGCTATAGCTTTTTCGCCGAACCATTTCACTCCAAGGAAGCTAAATTCTCTTTCTTTCTCTGTTTTCTAGCTTTGACAGCCATCATCTGCTAATAATATATGCCACTCCCAAATAACTATAGACTTCTTTTTTTTATCCTTCATACCTACTATCAAAGATTCAGAGACTGTTTGGAAGATGCATATGTATTCAGACCCCCTTTGTGTAACTGTCCCTCCAAGAATTTACTCATACATGACCATGCAGTAAGAGCTATGCTATCTTACTTCTGTAATGTCCCCACTGTAATGTCCCCACTGGAGATGTGGTTCTTGCAGTACACGAACACTTGGATTCGTTCATTCACTCAGGAGATAGACATTGAGCTCTCGATGCTCTTCTGGATGCTGGTGATAGAAAAGTGAACAGGAAAGGCCATGGTTCCTGCCATCATAGAGCCTTCATTTAATGGTGGAGGCAGACAATAGATAAATGAACCGATTAACAACCTTATATGCAGAAGTGCTAAACATTAAGAAGAAGATAAAAGGGGATAACCTACAAGAGCCTGGGCAGAGTAGAGAGCAATTTTTAGTGATGATGTGAAAATTGAGTCAAAGCCTGAAAGATGAGAAGGAATGAGCCATGTGGAGATCTGGAGAAAGATTGTTTTCAGGCAGAGAGGATGTCCCCAGAAGGGGCTAAGTTTGAGGTGTGTGAGAAACAGAAAGAAGGTCGGTGTGGTTGCAGCAGAATGAGCAAAGGGGAGGGTGGTAAGAAATGAGATCACAGAGAGGGACAAGGGAAGCTTCTGCTAAGGAAAGGTTTGGATAAGCTTTACTATAATACACATAGCCTAAGGGTCCAGGAAGACCAGGGTTGCTTTTATAGTGCCCTCCACAATAGGCTCTCTCATCCTCTTACCCACATCTAATAGGATAACCAAACATCCTGGTTTTCCTGGGACTATCCTGGCTTTAGCACTGGAAGTTCATGTCCATGGAAACAACTTTGTCTCAGGCAAATCAGGGTGGTCAGCCATCCTATTTCATCTCAGATCTCTTGTCTCAAACACGCAGACATACCTTCCCAAGTCCTGAGCTGTATCTCTCCCAAAGCGGCATGACAAGAGCACAAAGCATACTCTGCCATCCATCATTCCTCCCTTCTTTTATCTCAAACCTCAGTTCCCATTTTTCTCTCCCCAAGGAAGGAGAAGTGTTGTCTGTTTGTGAAAGGGTGACGGTGGGGGAGGTGTGAGTTCTGAGATCTCAGGAGAGATCACCACAGGACCAAATTTTGTGATGGGAACACTTAGAAGTCAATGAAAACAATGAAAGGCTTGCATATTGGCAGCAAAGGCCCAGTTGATGCCAGCATGACTTGGAAATGAACCAGCTCTGCAAAATTCTGTGACCCTTCCTATCTGCAGGGGAAACCAAGAAATACATCATTATTTCTCCCTATTAAATACTTGGAGGGTCTCCAGGGTAAGGTGCTATATGCATTGAAATTAGTCCCAAGAAGACAACCACTTTTAAATCAAGGGCAAGAGGGGAATGAATTGGGACATGGTAGGGTCACCTGTGAGATAAACTCCCTGCTTCTTATGGTGTCAACTCCAGGTGTCCACAGCAGTTTTCCAGTTGACCTTAGATGCAGGAAGCCCTATACTCACACTTATGCCAGAGGAGGACCAATCAGGAGCAAACTTCTGATATTTGCATCCTAAGTATAATCATTCAGAAGATAAACAAAAGATAGAAGTTGAATCACAATTTGACTGCAAAAATAGATACCTGCTCCCTGTTCATTTGCTCTTTGTGAAATGCCCTTTCATTTCAAATGCCCCTGTTTTTTTTTGCTACTGTATTTTTTTAAAGTAAAGCTCATTACCTGAAGCACCATTAACCTTCAGCACCATTGACATAAATATGACGCACTCTCCATATTAAACACAAACTGTTCAGCAGTTCGAGGACTGACCCATAAGCAGGACATTCAGGAGATGACCACAGTGAGATACACAGCTAGATGGAGAGCCAGAGGCACTGATGGGGGATATTTTGGGAGGAGGTATTTGAGGAGAGACGGGAGCAAAATCATTTCTGACTACTGAGGGGCTTTGCTTCAGTTAACCATTAAAGAACTACAAATATTTGTTGTTTTAGAAATACTAGATTAACTCCCTCAGTACCATGGACATTGCGTGCCAGCAGGCACTCACTAAAACTTGTTGAATTGAATGGAACAGGAAGAGCATGGGTAATGGAAATGCACTTTACCCAATAGTTGTAAAGCTAATTTTAGCAGCGGTTCTAAGCTCCTCCCAAAGAAGTAAATGTGGTTGCCTTGGATTTTCTCTTTCATGGTTTTCCCAGCCCCAAACTGTAATCACAGTGAGACCATGTTGACCATTGCTTCGGTCTTTGCGTAGTTTGGATGGCACCCCCTTTTCAACACACCCACCACTCCCACCAGCATCCATTCACAAACATGAGGCCCAACCAAAATTCCAATATCACAGGTTTATTTCTCTGGAATATGGCATTGGGGCTTCAGAAGTGGACACTTTATATATAATCACTTTAGAAATCCTAAAACTTAGAACAGTTGTTGGGGTGGACATCAGCGTCTTTGTCATGGCTTTATAACTTTGAACTGCATTTCAGTGTAATATCTGGATATAAATCTGTCTGAGATCTGGGGACAGAAGATAGATCTTTTTTTGATGAGAGCCAATGGTGGTGTGAGTACAAGGGGTAAAGATCCATCTCAGAGCATGGGTCATTGTGGGGGAAGGCAGGAGGAACAACAGTGGCATCAATGGACAGCTCTGGGACCAGAGGTTGGGAAGCAGTAAAGAATAGAAAGTGATATAAATAGAGAGGCAAGAGCATGAAAAAGAAATATAAATAATAGGAGTTCCTGTCGTGGCACAGTGGTTAACGAATCCGACTAGGAACCATGAGGTTGTAGGTTCGATCCCTGGCCTTGCTCAATGGGTTAAGGATCCAGCGTTGCCCTGAGCTGTGGTGTAGGTTGCAGACGCGGCTTGGGTCCCTGTTGCTGTGGCTCTGGCATAGGCTGGTGGCTGCAGCTCCAATTAGACCCCTAGCCTGGGAACCTCCATATGCCTTGGGAGCAGCCCTAGGAAAGGCAAAAAGACAAAAATAAGTAAATGAATAAATAAATAAATAAATAAATAAAATAGTGAAATATTAAAAAAAGAAATATAAATAATAAAACACCCAGCAGGTAGGGAAAAGAGAACGAACTGGCTTAGATAAAGTCTAGATGATTAACTGGCATGGACTAGTATCCTACTGCCATGAATGCTTTAGGACATGACACATTTTCTGAGACTAAATTATTGTTGATATTAGTTCAGCTAAAAAATTATTACATATTTTGCTGTATGTCATGCCCTGTGCTAGGTATATATCAGTGACAGAGAGCCTCATGGAGCTTCCAATCTGATAAAGGTTACCTGGAATTACAATCCATGTATGGAATATAAGGTGGTGGGTAGGTCATTGTGTAAAGGAACATGGAGGAGGTGCAGAATCTAGTCTTGGGTTTCTAGTCATAGAAAGCTTCTCAGAGGAAAATGCTTTTAAGTTGATGCCTGAAGGATCAGTAGCTGTATGCCAAGGGACATGGTGGAGGTGGGAAGAGACTTCCAGGTAGAAAAACAAGCACACACACACAAGTCCAAAAACAAAAGAGAGGTTTGTATTTTTTTCTTTTTTGTCTTTAGGGCCACACTGGGGCCATATGGAGGTTCTCAGGCTAGGGGGTTGAATCAGAGCTGTGGTCACTGGCCTATTCCAACAGCCACAGCAACGCCACATCCGAGCCACATCTGTGACCTACACCACAGCTCACGGCAATGCTGGATCTTTAACCCACTAAGTGAGGCCAGGGCAAACCTATATCCTCATGGGTGCTACTCAGATTCATTTCCGCTGAACCACAGTGGGAACTCCCAAGAGAGGTTTGTATTTCAAAGAACTGAGACTAGTAGTATTATTGGAACACAGAGTGCAGGTGGAGGGAGATGAGCAATTAGGTTGAAGAAATAGGCTGGGGTCAGATCATGAAAGAGCCACGTTAACTGATTTATGCTTTATCTTAAGACTTGTAGGAAGTCATTCATTTCATATCAGCCTTCCCAGGCCAATATACTGGCGTTGGACCCTCCCAACTTATTTCTGTCAGTTAGAAGACAGTTATGTAGGGGTTTAGCCAGGATGGCTTAAGGTCTTCAAACCACCAATGTGAAATGCTTTTTTTTTTTTTTTTGGTCTTTTTTGCTATTTCTTTGGGCTGCTCCCATGGCATATGGAGGTTCCCAGGCTAGGGGTCGAATAGGAGCGGTAGCCACCGGCATATGCCAGAGCCACAGCAACGCAGGATCCGAGCTGCGTCTGTGACCTACACCACAGCTCACGGCAACGCCGCATCGTTAACCCACTGAGCAAGGGCAGGGACCGAACCCGCAACCTCATGGTTCCTAGTCGGATTCGTTAACCACTGCGCCACGACGGGAACTCCCTGAAATGCTTTTTGATAACTGTTCAAATTAATATGAGATGTTTATTGACTCCCTGGGAAGGTCACTCGACTCAAGGTAGAAAGACTTAATATTGATATCAGTGATCTGTTTGACCCACAAATAAGGCAATTTGACCTCTGATGTCCCTTTTGACTTGAATGCCCAGAATTTTTGGCCTAGATCTACCTTTCACCACTATGCTCTCGCTCTCATGCCTGGCTACCTGCCTAAGTGTAAGGATATTAGGAAGGTACAGACTACAACTGGATAGGCAATAGGCCCAGCTTCCTCCAGCGTGGGAAAAGGACTCACTCTTTCCTCTCAGTTTTGACTATCTTTAAACTCAAGTTAAGGTCCTTCTTCCCTGCTTATTCTAGCCAGAAGATTCTTCTGATTCTAGTCTGTAACTCCTGGCTAAGCTTCTCTCGTTGTTCAAGATGCTTCTGGGGGAGTTCCTGTCGTGGTGCAGTGGTTGACGAATCCAACTAGGAACCATGAGGTTGTGGGTTCGGTCCCTGCCCTTGCTCCGTGGGTTGACGATCCGGCGTTGCCATGAGCTGTGGTATAGGTCGCAGACGCGGCTTGGATCCCACGTTGGTGTGGCTCTGGCTGCAGCTCCGATTCGACTCCTAGCCTGGGGACCTCCATACACCGCAGGAGCGGCCCAAGAAATACCAAAAAAAAAAAAAAAAAAAAAAAAAAAGATGCTTCTGTCTCCTCTGATGCAGGGCGCCTACTGAAATAAAGACCCTCCTTCTTTTTTCGCTTCTGATATCTTCCTGGAAACTTAGATTCCACCCTCAGCTGTGACTGGCAGTAACCCACAGGCATTTTCAACTTTCTGGAGGAGCCAGAAAGGCTTCTTTCATTTGGCCATTAAATCATCTTATTTAAATAAGTTATAACCATTGAGGTGATGTAATTGAATAGAAAGCGATGAGCATCAGCAGACATGAGTCTTGGTTCAGCTCTGCTCTGCCCTGGCTGTGGGATCTTGAGTAAGTCACTTATTTCTGCTGGGTCTTGGTTTCCTCTTGAAAAAAGAAATAATGGGTAGGGCAGTATTCTGAACAGTAAAATGTTCAGAAAAGTTAAGGTAATAATTACCACCATCATCATCATCATGATCTAGAGACCTGACATGGAACACAGATCACACACTCGGGTACATGCATTGGCAGGTGGCTGCCTCTGGGGAGAAGATGAGGTGTGATCCTGGAGTTTACAGTGGGATGTGCACTCATGTAATTAAGCTTCTCCATCCGGACAACTGTTCTGCTCTCCAGAGTTAAGTATCTGTTTATTCAGTGGCTTATTTCATCAATATGCCAGGCTGCCTTCCCAAGCTGTCTGACACACATTCTTCATGCGCCCCTGCCTGCCAAATCATTCTATTGAAGGCAACCCTCCTTTTTTTTTTGTATCTATACTCCATAAATTTGTGCAAATTTCAAATCTGTTTGAATTGGCAACATTCACAAATAATACTGGTAATTTTTTTCCATATCTACTTGATAGGGGCAGAATAAAAATGTCTTTCTTCCTTGGCTGAGGGTCTGAAGTATCCAATGGCAAGGCTGGAAGTCTGGTCAGAGGAAGCTTTGGCCAGCCCTGAAATGGAATCCTAGGAAACCTATTCTGCCTCCAACAAATAGGGTATGCGCTCCCAGCTATGAGGGGAATGGAGATGATTAGACAGTTGCCCATCAGGCCACTTGTCCTGCCTACATCATAGTGAAGAAGCAAGGAAGATGTACAAAGGGTGACTGATAGTCAAAACACCTGCCACATGCCTTAACACTCATATTCTCTATACAGGAAGAAAAATCCTTCATCCTCACCCGATGCCAATATAGCTTCACTCTGTATACAGTTCTAGCAGAATTGGACATTTTCTTTCTCTGTCTACAGTAGATTAGAAGCAGCAAAATAGAAAGGGAACAGAGCATAGGACTCCCACATTCCTATTGCTAGGTTTTTTAGTGTCAGTCAGGCTGACAGCTGTAAGAAATGACACACGAGTGGAAACTGATAACTAAAAAAGAGCCAAGAATGGAAAACTTCAATTGTTGAGGCCCTTGGAATGCCAAGGAGAATAGTGATACCTGTCTTCACAGTCCCTAAAGGCATCATTACATGAAAGCACCATACTGTGCTGAATGATGTCACTAAGTCATCAGGAAGGAAAAAAGAACAAATTATGTTAGGTATCTTCTCACGTTAAGTAAGCATAGACCTCTATTTGTGTGTGATTTTTAAGGAAGGTAGCATGTTGTAATAAAAAAACACTGAAATTCAAAAATATCATTTCTTCCATTGATTCATTCATGAAGTATGAATTAAGCACTCTGCCATGTACCAGGAACCGGGGTTAGAAGGGTGAACAAGACATAGCCCATGCCACCTTGAAGATTACATTCTAGTGGGGAGACTGACAGGGGAACAGGTGATGAATATGCAGGGTGAGAAGGGCATTAACAAGGTGCTAAGAGATCACAGGGAGGTACACTTAACCTCAGGAGAAAGTTTGCTGAGGATATGAATTTAAATTAAGAAGTTAGCCAAACCAAAAAGAAGTAGAGATGAATAGTTCTGTGCAGAGGCAACATCATATACGGTAGACTGAAAATGAAAGAGACTATGACATGTTTGTGGAAATACCAGTGGTTTAGTGGGAAGGGAAATATGGGCAAGTACCAGATAATAAGTGAAGATGTTTGACCCTTTTCACAAAGACAATGGGAAGCCACGGAAGAGTTTTAAGTTACTGAGTAATGTGCATGAATTAAAAAAATTTTTAAATGTTTACTCTGGCTATAGTGTGGATATTAGATTGGAGGGAGCAAACCAGAAATGGGTAATACGACTGGGGGAGGGGGCTGCTTTAATGATCCAGGTGAAAGAAAACGGAAGCCTGGTCTAAGACGGTGCCCATATCAATGGAGAGAAGATAGATTTGAAAGAGACTTAGAAATGGTATTGATAGGTCATTGTGAGAGAGAGAGAGTCAAGGATAATATCCAAATTTTTTGCATGGGCAACAGGTAGATGGTGGCAGTGCCATTTTCTTTAGTAGTCCCTACATAGCTACCTACTAGCTTTGAAGTCAAATTCAGCTTCCTCATTTTTAAAAGGAGGAATTTAGACTAGATTGTTGGTTCTCAATTGGGGAGAGTTTATCCCTCACCCAGGATACATTTGGCAATGTCTGGAGACATTTCAGCTGTCACCTATGGTGGGGAGAGGTGTACTGGCATTGAGTGGGTAAAGTCTAGAGATGCTACTAAAGATCCTACAGTGCACAGGAGGGCCCTTTCCCTTCAACTAAGAATTATTTGGCCAAAAATGCCAGTAGTGCCAAGGTGGCAAAACCCTAAGCTAGTGAATATAAAGGATTTGGATTAAATAACCTCAGAGGTCTAGCCAAAGCCTATGAGTTTACAAGTTAGAGTGGTTATGTGTACTTTGACACTTTAAGGGATCACCTTTAGTGACCTAGAAGACTCTCTTCTATGGAACAGATGGGTACATGAGGCATTACTAGAATTATATGACTGATAATAACAAACTTTTGTGCGTATGATTGCAGTAACCTAAGCCAATTTTCAAGAGTATTGGGGTGATTCACGTGCTGCAGGTATTTATAGTATATGTACAGGTGGCACTTAGAGGGTATCTGAAAACTTATTCTGGTCTTCCAGAGACCTAGAATGTCTCCCGTCTGTGTTCTTTTTCTAAAATGTGATGTGCCCATTTACACTGTAGGGCAAAGGAACAGGAAAGAAATGATAGGGCTATGGTAGCTCCTGCCTGAGCTGCATATCTCCTGGAATTATCCTTGACATCAGAAGCCCTGTGTATATACTTTAGCACCGTGTATGGGATCACAGACAGAGCCCCTCAGAGTGTCTATTCCAAGCCAAGATATTTTATTAGCTTTTGGCTTTGGGGTATAGCTTAAATTTTAATAGTAGGTGCTCCTTTCCATTCTGTATTAAGAAACACCCTTCCCCAAGATGTGCCTCCCACTCTTAAGGACTTTCTCATGGAAAGTGAATAAAACTCAGGCCATCTGTAAGGTTATGGAGCTCTCACTCAGAGTCTTCCACAGTCATCTAGGCAGTAGGATCCTTATTTCAGGCCTTCACAGCACATAGTAAGCATCAAAAAATAGATATATATGGAGTTCCCATCATGGTTCAGCAGGTTAAAGACCTGAAGTTGTCTCTGTGAGGTTGTGGATATGGTCCCTGGCCTCGCTCAGTGAGTTAAGGATCCAGAGTTGCATAAGCTGCAGTATCAGTCACAGATGTGGCTCAGATCTGGGGTTGCTGTGGCTCTGGTGTAGGTTGGCAGCTGCAGCTCCAATTTGACCCCTAGCCTGGTAATTTCTATATGCCACAGGTGTGGCCCTAAAAAAAGAAAGAGAGAGGGAAATGCTTGTTGAGTGAATAAAGTGTCTACATTTTGGGTGGCAAAGAGGAACCTCTCAGTTCCTTGAAAGGGACAAAAGAGAAAGACAAATCTACCTTTTATTAGTAGATACTTACCAAGTCACCACCATGTGGCAACACTGTTCAAGGTGCCTAGCTGTTTTCAAATCTGACTGCTATAGACTGAATATGTGTCTCCTTCCTCCAAAAAAAAAAAAAAATTCATATATAGAAACCTAATCCTCCATGTGATGTTAGGAAGTGGAGCCTTTGGAAGGTGCTTAGATCATGAGGGTGCAGCCCTCATGAATGGAATTAGTGACCTTATAAAAGACTCCCAGAAGGCTCCCCAACCCCTTTCACTGTGTGAAGACGCAGCCTCTATGAACCAGGAAGTAGCCCCTCACAAGACACTGGATTTGTTGGAACCTTTATTTTGGACTTCCTAGAGTCCAGAACTGTGAGAAATACATTTCTGTTGTTTATAAGCCACCTAATCTATGGTACTTTTGTCACAGAAGCCCAAATAGACTAAGACAGTGGCTTAGGCTTTAATATTTTTAGCTAGAAGCTAGAAGGCCACCTAGGGGTCTATTACAGTGATCAGAGGCAAGTAATAATAGTGGTCAAAACCAGCAAGGTAAGGAATGGGTAGATTCTGGATATATTTTGAAGGTAGAACCAACAGGGCTTCCTGATAGGTTGGATGTAGTTGTAAGAGAAGAGGGGACACCAGGATGACTCCAAGGTTTTGAGCCTGAGCAATAGGAAGTATGGAGTTTGCAGCAACTACAATGAGGGACACTGTGCATAAGTTGAGATTCCTTTTTTTTTTTTCTTTTAAGGCCCCACCTGCAGCATATGGAAGTTCGCAGGCTAGGGGTGGAATCAGAACTGCAGCTGCCAGCCTACACCACAGGCACAGCAACACCGGATCCGAGACGCATCTGCCATTTACACCACAGCTTGAGGCAATGTTGTATTCTTAACTCACTGAGCAAGGCTGGGGATCAAACCCGCATCTTCACAGACACTATGTCAGGTTCTTAAGCTTGGATCCACAATGGGAACTCTGAGATTCCATTTGGGGCTAGTGAGTTTGAGATATGTATTAAACATTTAAGTAAAGATGTCAAGAAGGCACTTAGTTATATCATGGAGTTTGGAGAGATGTGTAAGATGAAGATATGAAAGCCATGAGACTTGATGAGATTATCAAGGAAGGGTGTATAGACAGACAAAAGAATCAAGATCAAGCATTAATGAACCTTTGGTCATTTGACCCTAGGGTAACTCTGCTTACTTTTTGTTGAGTGAATATTACAGCAGCCATCCTGCCCCTGGCAGCTTCCAGAAAGAGACTTGGAACTTTAGAACCTTAGCTCTCTATACTATGTCCCATCGTGCATTCCTCTCACAGAAACAATAGCTAAATATTCCATGTGATGTTTGAACCTTTAAGAGGTTATTTGGTTATAAATATTTAACATTTCCTCCAGGCTAATATAATGATTATTAATCGTAGCTGAATAAGAATCCATTCTTACCAGGGTGAGGAGACTTTTTTTCCTCTGTATAATTCATATGCAAATATTTTGAAAAGCAGTTTGAAATGCAAGCTGCCACCTGTCAGTTTGCTTTTTGCAAAGGAGGGGAAGGCACTATTGTCCCTGAATTCTGAGAAAATCAAGCATTTGCCTTGCTCCACGCATCTTCAGCTTATTGTTTGTGGCTGAAAAGTTCATTTGGTAGGTGTTAATTTAGGTAGGAACTCCCAACGATGTTCAGTATTTATCATCATTTCAAAGGACACTTCTCTTCCTTTGAGGGGACTCATCTTAATTCCTCTTGGGGTGCAGATATAGAGATGGAAACATTGACTTATAAAGGAGGAGCAAGAAAATGAGAGGCAGCAAATACTGGGGTGAGGTGTTACTGAAAGGTCACCATATTCCCTGCTCTGTCTCTCAGACAGGACTGCATCCAGCATTGGTCCTTATTCCCTTGAAACCATTTGGGTATATTTCACATTGTAATCAGAGTGAATCAAACTTGATTTATAAGTTCTATGGCTCTGGTGACAGTGTCATTCACACATCAAGGCTCTTGGTACCGGGGTATACATACTGTCTAAGATAACAATTTTCATACTGGGATGTATATACCCTTAGGGGTACATGAGGACTTCCTAGGTGACACACACACACACAACTTTAATAAAATCAGTTGCTAAATTCTTAATTCTCGTAAGTGCTTTTTCCTAAAATAGATGTATAGTTGGAGCTGCATGCTCGTTCTCCTTTTGTACCTCTTCTTTCAAAGTCATTCTTCTGCTCTACAAAAGAAAGGCATACCCCTCATCCATCTCCCATTACTATGATCTGTTCCATCCTCTGACTTTTGTTAAAGATTGCAATATTCTGGACAGAGGGTCCAGTGAGAGTAGTGTAAACAGAGAGCCTTGGTAAGAAATACCATTTGTAAGTTCTACATTTACTATTAGCCAAAACCTATCTTCTTCTTGCTGTTAATTTCCACAAAGTATATTAAACTGAAGTCTTAAAAGCATAAGATCTACTTATATATAGAAGTAGGACAAAATGTTCCCCAAATGTACAATCTAGTATGTAATGACTCGAACTTTAGAATATCAGGTTCATTTCATTAGGGTTAATTTCTTCATCTCATATATGTTCTATTTCTGTCAAATTGTTTTCAACCATGAAACAAAATCTTTGACCTATCTATGTATAATAATTCTCAAATATCCATCTCTCTATTCATCTGTCACACCATTTAAAGGCACTTTGAAACCATCTGTGTTAGAAATTGAAATTTAGCATTAAATATTTAGTTCTTAATTCACAGCCTATGGGAAAAAACATGTACTCTTTCAAATTTTATGAGTTTTTTATTCTCTACTTTGGTCTAATTCCATAGATAAGGTGCCTTTAAGTGAAGGAGTTACATATATGCTAATGTTTTTATTTTTATAAATAAATTGCTTTTGTTGATTCATAAAATATATACAGAAAAGTGTGTAACAGTAAATGTACATCTTTGTAAGTTACCATAATGTGAATAGACCCGTGTAACCAGTCAAAAATTAAAAACATTTTCAGCAGTACAGAAAGCCCCTTGAGCTTTCCAATCACGATCTCATTCTTTTTCCATACAGGTAACCACTCTTCCTACTTCTAACAACATAGATTTGTCTTTAAAAAACAAAACAAAACAAAACTTTTTAAGTTGAATTATATAGCATGTATTCTATTTTGCCTGGTTTCTTTTATTCAACATTATATTTGAAATATTTATCTGTGTTGTTTAGTGTGGCAGTATCCATTTATTTACATTGCTATATAATATTCTATTAAATGAATACAACAAAATGTATTCATCATTTCAACTGTTGAAGGACAGTCAACATTTCTACTGTTTCCAGTTTGGAGCTATTAAAAACAGTGCTACTACTCTTATGTTATGAGAGTAAGACGATTCTCTACTCCTCCCCTAAAGACAGACAGGGATTTCTTCTTCTACTGTCCTAGAATCAACGGATTTTTGCTTGAGCTTTAAGGGTTTGTTGTCCTTCTACCAACATCTTGACCTTCATTTTGTAGGAAACATGGATGCTGGGGAGTAACTGGGCATCTTGCCTACCTGTCAAGCAGCAGCTAATCACATACTGCACCCCCAAGGGGTGGAACTGGGGGACTCTTTCAATCCCCTGCCTTGACTCTAGTCTTCTTTAGAAACACCTGGAGACTACCATAGATGTGAGCTTGTTAGTCAGTGTGAGCTCTTCTTGTGTCCAAACTGATTGTTGTCCATACTTGCCTTTAAGAACCTACACGGGAAAAAAAAATCTCAAAAAGAATTGGTATATGTATAACTGAATCACTTTGCTATACCCCTGAAATTCACACAACATTATAAATCAATTATATTCTAATATGAAATAAAAAATAAATTCAAAAAGTAACAGCAAAAAAACCCCATGGATTTGATAAAATCCTAGCTGATTTCATCTCTTTGTATGGTGGCCTTTTTTTCTCTTGTGCTCTGCAAAAGGTGGAAAAATTCTGTGTCGCATCTCCCCTTAGAGACACTTGTCACATTTTGGAATATTTATTTGGTGGCTTTGATACCTCAGCTCTCTGGCAGGCTCAAAACCATTATTTTGTAGATTATCCATCTTCTCTGCACCATCAGGGTGGGAGCAACTTTGTCTTGTGGCTTTCTACATTCCAAGCATAAGTGCAACTCTCCAATAATGCTACTATGGACATTCCTACACATATCTTTGATATATTCGTGTACACCTTCTATTGGGTATATACCTAGAAATAGGATTGTTGAGTCATGCATGTGTATGTTCAACTTTAGTACACACTGCCAGTCTTTCAAAGTGTTTTATCAATTTAGAATCCCATCAGCAGTGTATGGGAGTTTTAGCCAAAACCTGATATCACCATTTATTCTTGTTGTTTTGGGCATTCTTAAGGCATATCATGGTAACTCATTGTGGTTTAATTGAATTTATCTGTTGAGCATATTTTTATTTGAACTATTTTATTTCTTTTGCCATTTTTGATTTGTGGGACTGTTTTATACATCATGGAAATGAGCTCTTATAGTCATATATGTTTCAGACATTGTCTCTTACTTTGGGGCTTCTTCTTTGCTCTCTTAATAGTGCCTTTTTAAAAAACAAATTTTCTGAAATATAATATACATAAACAAATATAATATAATACATACAATAGGAGTTCCCTGATGGCCTAGTGGGTTAAGGGTCTGGTGTTTTCAGTGCTGTGGCTCAAGTTGCTGCTGTGGCACGGGTTCAATCCCTGGCCTAGGACCTTCTGCATGCCATGGGCACAGACAAAAAATACATATAATCAAATGTACATGTTTTAAATGTATTGTTCAGTAAGTCTGACAAATGGAAACATCACCACAATCAAGGTAGAGAACATTTCTATCACTCTAAAAAGTTATATTCTCCCTTTTGCCATTCTACTCCCATCTCCTACCCCTAATTCCAGTCAATCATTTGTCTACTTCCAGTCACTATACATTGGATTTACCTTTTATAGAGTTTTTTTTACCAAAAGAACTGTTTAGTACATTTTGTTTTCTTTTTTCCCCTCAACACAATGTTTTTGAGATTCACTGATGTTGTATCAGTAGTTTGTTCCTTTTTATTGCTGATTAGTTTAATGTTCATTTTTGATGCATATAATATTATATTTTCCTAATATGAATTAGGCCAATTAATCAATCATTTCTTTTATTGTTAAAGTTTTGAGTCCTTTTTGATTCTAAGAAATATTTGCCCTAAAAAATACGTAAGGTAATTTGCTCACATAACAGTATACTGGGGAAAGGAGAATACCCAAATATTTCAATAGCTTTTGGGTGTGAGTCAACATTAATATTTAAGAATTGGAACCATCACTGAACACCCCTTATTTGAGTGGGGAAATATGGGAGCCAGGTGATAAATGGAGTTTTAACTCAAGATCAATTTACAAAGGATCCACAGTTCAAGCCAGCAGTTATTTTGCAAGTACTCACATGTCTGATTGGAATGTATATACTTGGTGGTTGTCGGGAACCTGTTCTAGTTCTCTGGCCTGTAGGACAAGAATTATCATAATAGGGGAAGGCCCAGTGTAAGCCTCTCAAACTCCCTTCCACCAAACTCCAGGCCAAGATAGTGATTAAAAAAAAAAATTACAACCCAAGTGAAATGGCATTGATTAGTGCTCTCCTTAAAGACCTTAAGGGTAATGGTCCCTATCATATCTCCATTTGGTTTTTAGAAAAATCAGACATTTACTCCTGGGTGGCAGTGGGTTCAAGCAAATAATAAGCCTCAATAGCAGCTGCTGCACCAGAATTTGCATCTTTGCTAGAGCTGATTAATAAGGCCTTAGGTACTTGATACATAGTAACTGATCTTGTGAATGAATTCTTTTTCATCCCTATCAAGAAAGAGGATCAGAAGCAGTTCGCATTTACTTAGGGCAAATAACAGCTTACATTTATATTATTTCTACCAGTACTATTAATTCACCCATTCTCTTTAATATAATTCCAAGAATTCTGAATTTTCTGAACATTCTACATAGCATCACATTGGTACACTATGTCAATGATGTCGTGTGAATCAACAAAGATGAAAAATAAGTGGCAGGTAATTTGAAGGCCGTAGTAAGCAACATGAGCACCAGAAAGTAGGATATAAAACCTACAAAAGATTCAGGAGTTCCCATTTTAGCTCAGTGGAAATGAACCTGACTAGTATCCATGAGGATGCAGGTTTGATCCCTGGCCTTACTCAGTGGGTTAAGGATCCGGCATTGCTGTGGACTGTGGTGTAGGTTCCAGACGTGGCTTGGATCCATTATTGCTGTGGTGTAGGCCAGCAGCTGTAGCTCTGATTCAACCCCTAGCCTGGGAACTTCTATATGCCATGGATGTGGCCCTAAAGATAAAAATAAAGAAATGAATATAAAACCTATGAAAGATTCAGAGGCCTACTACATTATTAAAGATTTGAGAGTGGTCTACAGTATGCCATGGTAACCCCTTCGAAATAAAGAATAACTTATTTCATCATATTTCTTGTCACTAAAAAGAGAGACAGTACCTGGTAGAGATTCTACAGTTAATATATCCCACATTTTAGAATACTGCTTCAGTATATTTGAGTAGAACCCTGAGCAGGAAAAGACCATACAAGTAACCCTATTGTGGTTAATGAATCCGCCTAGGAACATGAGGTTGCGGGTTCCATCCCTGGCCTTGCTCAGTGGGTTAAGGATCCAGCATTGCCATGAGCTGTGGTGTAGGTCACAGACGTGGCTCGGATCCTGCATTGCTGTGGCATAGGCCGGCAGCTACAGCTCAGATTAGACCCCTAGCCTGGGAACCCCCATGTGCTGCAGGTGTGGCCCTAGAAAAGGCAAAAAGACAAAAAAAAAATAAAAAATAAAAAATAAAACAAATAGCCCTGTTGCTTCGGTCATATGAATCAACAAACTTTATGGTATTCAAGGTATCAGGGATGGGAAAATGTGCCATGTGGAATTGATCACAAATTTCAATAGGAGAATCACAGCATATATCAACATCTTCTGGAGAAAAACCACACCACTTTCACTGGAAGATTACATGCCATTTGAAAATCAGTCTGTGACACTCTGTTGAACCATAGTAGAGTGTCTCACCATGGAACATCAAGTGACTGTCCATCATGAGCTGGGCTCTAAGAGATTCTGGACTGGGTTATAATAGTGAACGTGGCAGCAATTTATTGTAAGATGAAGTAATACATCTGGGATTGATTGTAAGCTGGGCCAAATGGTACAAGTAAGCTACATGAGTAGATGGACCAAATATCCATGTCATCCATCACCGGTGTATCTGCACCTTTCCCTCAGCTCGCACTGACAGCCACATTGGTGATAGTGGTGCTAACAGTGGTAGTAGTATCCTTTATGACTGTCTGATAAATAAGGAAAAAGACCAAGCTTGGTTCACAAATTGATCATTTCAGTATGTGGGTGCAAAGCCAGAAATGGACTTCTAGTGTACTACAGCCTCACTTGGAAAGACACTAATCCTAAACACACAAGAGTCACCCACTCTATCTGAAAGAGAGATTTGAGGGCCAATTCACTTAATGGGCAGATTTTTGGATGGTGCAAATGACCACTTACTTTGTATGAAAAAAGAATTTGCCTAAGTTGAGATTATTTAAGAACTTATGATAGTGAAAGATGGAAATGTCAGGGACAAGAGGGTTGAGGCATGATAGACGTAGGGAAGTGTGGATAAACCTATAGGAGTAGGTACCAGGTGAGAAAAATTTCAAAACACACTTTAAAACCCATGAGAATCATCTGCCATGGAAAAGGCACTAACAACTAAGTAGACAGAATTATTTGGCCAGTCTGCATTGCCTAGCCTCTGTCACTGACAACTCCAGTGTTGGCATAATGGGAACAAATAGAATATCCAAGGTGGCAGAGATGGAAGCTATGTATGTGCCAAATAGAATGAAGTCCCACTCACCGAAGCTGGTATTGCTCCTGCCCCTGCCAAAAGTCCAACCTGTCAGCAACAGAGACTGAAGCTAAATCTCCAAATACCACCATCCCTCAAAGAGACCAGCCAACCTCTTTGTTGCAATTTGATTACATGAGACTCCATACACCTTGGAAGGGCAGTCATTCATATTGACCCAAACTGACACACACTCTGTGTCAGAGTCTCAGGCATTACCACTATCTGAGGGTTACTGAATATTTGATCCAATGACATGTGATCCCACATGGCATTGTATCAGACCAAGAAACACACTTTACAGCAAAGGAGGTACAGCAGCAGGCACACAACCATGGAATCTGCTAGTCCTATCACCTCCACATTACCCAGAAGTTGCTGGCATGATAGAGCAATAGGACAACTTTTAAAAAGTGAAACTAAAGCATCAGATTGAAGATGAGAGCCTATGAGAATGGAGTCTCATTGTTCATGATATAGTGTGCACCTTAAATCAATGGACACTATATGATGTTGTGTCCTTAGGTAGATTATATGTATCTGGGAAACAAGGGAAAAAGTATGGCGTCCCCCTGCTTACTATTTGGAAAACGTATACTTCCTATCCCTACAAATCTGGGCTCTGCAAGTTTAGAGGTCCTAGCTTTCAGAGAGGGACTGTTTCCACTACGGGACACAGCAAAAGTCCCTGTACCCTTCAGGTTTGTCAAGCTTTTCCTTCTAATAAATAAGTAGGCAAGGAAAGGAGTCACCATCTTGACAAGGATAATTTACCCTGGATCATGAGGAGGAGACAGACTTTCTGTTACACAATGAAGGTGGGGAAAAATATGTTTGATACTCAGTTAATCTATTAGAACGTCTCATTACTCTACCATAATCTAAGATTGCTGTGACCTATGATAGAGGCATGCTAAACTTTATAAGAAATACCCAGTGTGACTGAAACAGTTTGCATTCCAACCATCGGTGTTCTGACGAGAGTTCTAGTTGTTCTTCATCTTTGTCAGCAGTGGTATTTTTGGTGTTTTTTATTTTAGCCATTCTAAAGATATAGTAGTATCTCATTACAGACCTAATGACATGATTATCTATTCATGTGCTTAGCTGCCATTCATATATATATAGATAGATAGATAGATAGATAGACAGATTTTTTTTTTTTTTTGGTCCTTTTGTCTTTTAGGGCCACACTAGCAGTATGTGGAGGTTCCCAGGCTAGGGTTTCAATTGGAAATGTAGCCACCGGCCTACGCCAGAGCCATAGCAAAGCTGGATCCTAGCCGTGTCTGCGACCTACACCACAGCTCACAGCAACACTGGATCCTTAACCCACTGAGTGAGGTCAGGGATCAAACCTGCATCCTTATGGATGCTAGTCAGGTTCGCTAACTGCTGAGCTACAACAGGAACTCCAACCATTCATATATCTTATTTGGTGAAGTATCTGTTCAAATATTTTACCAATTTTTTATTTGGTATTATGTGGTGTTTATTTTCTTATTACTGAGTTTTGGTAATTCTTTATTCTAGAAACAAAAATGCTTTGTCAGATATGCAGATAGGCATTTACAGATTTTTTTCTCTATGTCATCTTTTCTTTTTTGGGGGGGCGCGGGGGGGGGGGAGGACCCACTATGTGGAAGTTCCCAGGCCAGGGGTTGGACCTATGGCACAGCGGCGATACATGCTGCATGCTGCAGTGACAATGCCAGATCCTTAACCCTCTGTGTCACAGGAGAACTCTTTATTTCTTAAGGTGACTTTCACAGAGCAGACATTTTATTTTTGATGAAGTGTAATTTATTGTTTAAACACTTGTTTAGAATCATGCACTTGGTGTTATATTTAAGAAATCTGGAGTCATGGCTCAGTGGTTAACGAATACGACTAGGATCTATGAGGTTGTGGGTTCGATCCCTGACCTTGCTCAGTGGATTAAGGATCTTGCGTTGCCGTGAGCTATGGTGTAGGTTGAAGATGCAGCTCGGATCCCGCATTGCTGTGGCTGTGGTGTAGGCCAGTGGCTACAGCTCCTATTAGACTCCTAGCCTGGGAACTTCCATATGCCTTGGGAGCAGCCCTAGAAAAGGCAAAAGGACAAAAAAAAAAAAAAGAAATCTTTGTCAACACATGATCCCAAGGATTTTATCCTCTGTTTAATTCTAGAATTTTTTCATAGCTTAGGATTTACATTTAGGCCTAAGATCCATTTGGGTTGATTATTTCATAAGGTTCAAAGTATTTGTAAAAGTGTATTATATATATTTTTGCAATCATACTTTGTAGGATTTGAATTCAGTGGTTTCAGTAATATTTGTTGCAAATACCATCTATTCTCCATTAAATTGCCTTTGAAATTTTGTCAAAAATTGATCGACCATATATTTCTAGATGCTCTATTGTGTTCATTTAATCTATGTGTCTAAACCTCTAACAATACCCCACAGTCTTTTTTAAAAGTATAGTTCATTTACAATATTGTATTAGTTTCAGGTGTATAAGATAATGATTCAATATTTTATAGATTATATTCCATTTAAAGTTATAAAATATTGGCTATATTCCCTGTGCTCTGCAATACACCCTTGCAGCCTATTTTATTTTTTCTTGAAGTATAGTAGATTTGCAATGTTGTATTAGTTTCAGCTGTAGATACATATGATTCAATTATATATACATATATATCTATTTTTTAAAATTCCTTTCCATTATAGGTTATTATAAAATATTAAGCATAGTTCGCTTTGCTCTACGTAGGCCTTTGTTGATTATCCATTTTTATATATAGTAGTGTGTGTATATTAATCCCAAACTACTAAGTATTTATTTTATGCACAGCAGTTTGTACGTCTTAATCCCCTACTCCTATCTTGCCCCTCCCCCATCCTTCTTCCCACAGCTAACCTCTAGTTTGTTCTCTATACCTGTGAGTCTATTCTGTTTTATTATATTCATTTGTTTATTTTATTTTTTAGGTTCCATATATAAGTGATGACAATGCTTATCTTTCTCTGTCTTACATATTTTCAGTAAGAATAATACCCTCTAGGTCCATCCGTGTTGTAAATGGCATGATTTCATTATTTTTTATGACTAATATTCCATTTTGTATGTGTGTATTTATGGTATATGATATACATATATCATCTTTATTCATTTGTTGATGGACACTTGGGTTGCTTCCATCTTTGCTGTTGTACATAAGGCTGATATGAACATGGAGGTATATTTATCCTTTCAAATTAGTCTTTTTATTTTCTTTGGCTATATACTCAGTAGTAGAAATTTTGAGTCATATGGTAGTTCTAGTTTTAGATTTTTTTAGGAACCTCCATACCGTTTTCCATAGTAGCTGCACCAGTTTACATTCCTACCAACAGCATACTAGAGTTGCCTTTTTTCCACATCCTGGCTAATATTTATTATTTGTGGTCTTTTTGATGATAGCCATTCTGACAGATGTAAGGTGAAATCTTATTGAATATTCTAGTTTGACAGTTTTTTCCTTCTTTTTTTTTTATTTTATTTATTTATTTATTTTTAATATTTTTATTTTCCCACTGTACAGCAAGTGGCTCAGGTTATCCTTACACGTATACAATACAATTACATTTTTTCCCCCACCCTTTTTTCTGTTGCAACATGAGTATCTAGACAAAGTTCTCAATGCTATTCAGCAGGATCTCCTTGTATATCTATTCTAAGTTGTGTCTGATAAGCCCAAGCTCCCGATCCCTCCCACTCCCTCCCCCTCCCATCAGGCAGCCACAGTCTTTTCTCCAAGTCCATGATTTTCTTTTCTGAGGAGATGTTCATTTGTGCTGGATATTAGATTCCAGTTATAAGTGATATCATATGGTATTTGTCTTTGTCTTTCTGGCTCATTTCACTCAGTATGAGATTCTCTAGCTCCATCCATGTTGCTGCAAATGGCATTATGTCATTCTTTTTTATGGCTGAGTCGTATTCCATTGTGTATATATACCACTTCTTCCTAATCCAATCCTCTGTCGATGGACATTTGGGTTGTTTCCATGTCCTGACTATTGTGACTAGTGCTGCAATGAACATGCGGGTGCATGTGTCTCTTTTAAGTAGAGTTTTGTCCGGATAGATGCCCAAGAGTGGGACTGCGGGGTCATATGGAAGTTCTATGTATAGATTTCTAAGGTATCTCCAAACTGTTCTCCATAGTGGCTGTACCAGTTGACATTCCCACCAACAGTGTAGGAGGGTTCCCTTTTCTCCACACCCCCTCAAATCACTTGTTATTTGTGGATTTATGAATGATGGCCATTCTGACTGGTGTGAGGTGGTATCTCATGGTAGTTTTGATTTGCATTTCTCTTATAATCAGTGATGTTGAGCATTTTTTCATGTGTTTGTTGGCCATCTGTGTATCTTCCTTGGAGAAATGTCTATTCAGGTCTTTTGCCCATTTTTCCATTGATTGATTGGCTTTTTTGCTGCTGAGTTGTATAAGTTGTTTATATATTCTAGAGATTAAGCCCTTGTCGGTTACATCATTTGAAACTATTTTCTCTCATTCTGAAAGTTGTCTTTTTGTTTTCTTTTTGGTTTTCTTTGCTGTGCAAAATCTTTTCAGTTTGATGAGGTCCCATGGGTTTATTTTTGCTCTAATTTCTATTGCTTTGGGCGACTGACCTGAGAAAATATTCATGATGTTGATGTCAGAGAGTGTTCTGCCTATGTTTTCTTCTAGGAGTTTGATGGTGTCCTGTCGTATATTTAAGTCTTTCAGCCATTTTGAGTTTATTTTTGTGCATGGTGTGAGGGTGTGTTCTAGTTTCATTGCTTTGCATGCAGCTGTCCAGGTTTCCCAGCAGTGCTTGCTGAATAGACTTTCTTTTTCCCATTTGATGTTCTTGCCTCCCTTGTCAAAGATTAATTGACCATAGGTGTCAGGGTTTATTTCCGGATTCTCTATTCTTTTCCATTGGTCTGTCTGTCTGTTTTGATACCAGTACCACACTGTTTTGATGACTGTGGCTTTGTAGTATTTCTTGAAGTCTGGGAGAGTTATGCCTCCTGCTTGGTTTTTGTTTCTCAGGATTTCTTTGGTGATTCTGGGTCTTTTGTGGTTCCATATAAATGTTTGGATTGTTTGTTCTAGTTCTGTGAAAAATGTCCTGGGTAATTTGATAGGGATTGCATGGAATCTGTAGATTGTTTTGGGTAGTATGGCCATTTTTATAATATTAATTTTCCCAATCCAGGAACATGGAATATCTTTCCATTTCTTTACATCTTCTTAGATTTCTTTGATTAAAGTTTTATAGTTCTCGGTATATAAGTCCTTTACCTCCTTGGTCAGAGGTATTCCGAGGTATTTGATTTTGTGAGGTGCAATTTTAAAAGCTATCGTATTTTTGTATTCCTTTTCCAATATTTCATTGCTGGTATAGAGAAATGCAACTGACTTCTGAACGTTAATCTTCTATCCTGCTACTTTGCTGAATTTATCAATCAGTTCAAGAAGTTTTGGGGTTGAGTCCTTAGGGTTTTCTATGTATAGTATCATGTCATCCACATACAGTGACAGTTTTATCTCTTCTCTTCCTATATGGATGCCTTTTATTTCTTTTGTTTGTCTAATTGCTGTGGCTAGGACTTCCAAAACTATGTTGAAGAGCAGTGGTGAGAGTGGGCATCCCTGTCTTGTTCCAGATTTGAGTGAGAAGGCTTTCAGTTTTTCCCCATTGAGTATTATATTTGCTGTGGGTAGTTTTTTCCTTCTAATACTAAAAAGATATTTCTCTACTGTGTTCTTTTTGTTTTGAGGAGCTGTCTCCTGTCATTCTTATCTTTGATCCTCTGTAGGTCATGTGTCCTTTTTTTTTTCTTGTAAGATTTTTTTCTTTATCACTTGTTTCAAGAAGGTTAACTGTATATGAATTATCTACATATTTATTGTTTTTAAGAGTACTTGAGCTTCTTAGATCTGTGGGCTTATGGTTTTCTTCAAACATTGAAAAACATTGGCCAGGATTTCTTCAAATATATTTTCTGTGTATTCCCTTTCTCTTCTCCTTTAGGAACCCCAATTATACTTATACCAAACCAGTTGTTGATGTCCCATAGCTCTCTCTAGTGTTCTACTTTATCACAGTATTTTTTTTTAATATTTGTGTTGTGTGTTTTGATCATTTCTATTGCTATGTATTCAAGTTTATTCTTCTTTTGTAAGGTCTACTCCTCCATTGACCCAGCGTATTTTTAAAAATCTTAGTGTAGTTTTCACATCTAGAACTTTATTTTGTTCTTTCTTATTTTCCATCTGTCTGACATGTTTCACCTCCTAATTTTTGAACATATTAAATGTAATTATGTTAATTTTAAATGTCCTTGTCCACTAATTCTTCCATCTCTTTTCTATTCTTTCTGTGTTGATTTTTGTTAATTGATCTTCCCCTTCTTAATAATTATACTTATCTGCTGCTTTGCATGCCTGGCAATTTTTATTTGGATGACAAACATTGTGAATTTTACTTTGTGGGGTGCTAGATAATTTTATATTCCTATAAATATTCCTGAGCTTTGTTCTGGGACATGTACTTTGGAAACAGAATAATCCCTTTGGATTTGTTTTTGATTTGGTGGTTGAGATTGCGGCAGTGCTTGGTCCAGGGTTAATTATTTCCATTATTGAGTTAAGACTTTTCTGTGTATTCTACTCAATGATCTGTGAATCTTGAGTTTTTTGCATTCTGACTAGTGGCAGCAGACACTATTCTCAGCCTGTTTGAGAACTGAGCACTCTTATGTCTAATTATTTCAGATGGTTTAGCACACACATATGTTGATCAGTACTTAGCTGAATACTTGAGGAGACCATCTGCAGATCTGCACGGTTCTCTTTGTGTGTAGGTATCTTCTCTTTTACTCTATCCTGAAAACCCAAGCTGCCTTGATCTCCCCAGATCCCTAGTTTTGTTCAAATCAAGGAAACTCAAGCTTTGACTAGGTTCCTTCTCCTTGTATTGAACTTGGAAATACTACAAAGGCAATAAACTGGGGTGATCATAGAGCTCCCCGTGTTTGTCCTCCATCTCTCAGGGATCACTGCATTTAATTCCCTGATATCTAATATCTTGAGGATTATTACATATGTTTTGTACATATCTTTAGTTGTTTCAGTCAGAAGAGTAAATTCAGTCACTTTTATTTCATTTCCTAAAGTGAAAGTTTCCTATTCTTTATTTTTAAAATTCTGCTTTATCTTGGCTCCTATGACATGACTTCCTCTTGATTACCCTCCCATGTACACACTCTCATTCCACTCACCCCTTAATTTTTTTTTTCTTTTCTTTTTAGGCCTGCACCCATGCATGTGGAAGTTCCCAGGCTAGGGGCTGAATCAGAGCTACAGCTGTGAGCCTATGCTACAGCCACAACAATGCCAGATCCAAGCCACGTCTGCAACCTACACCACAGCTCACAGCAACACCAGACCCTTAACCCACTGAGCGAGGCCAGAGATCAAACCTGTATCCTCATTGATACTAGCCAAATTCTTAACCCGCTGAGCCACAATGGGAACTCCCACACCTTAATTTGAATATCTCTGTTCTTGTCTTTACATTGTCCCTCTCAGAACTCATCTGTGATTGTGGGTTCAGGTAGGATTTCTTCTGATAACATCTTAAGTTTTATTTACTTGAATGTCTGTATCATACCTGCTGCTATCCAGAGGGAATACCACTTAGAATCTTGCTCTCACTTAAAATTCAGAAGCTTGGTGTTTTATAAAGTGCACCTGTTAAGATGTCAAAGGGCCTGGATTCTAGTCAATACTCTACCACTACCTGACTAGGTAACCTTAGAGAAATCACTTATACTTTCTTAGCTTTAATTTTCCCATGTATAAACTGAAGAAACTTGATTAGATGATTTCTGAAGTATTTTTTCTAGTTTTAATATTCTTTTATTCTAGGTAATTCTGTTCAAAACTGTTAAATTTCCATTATCCTCCTTTTCTGAAAGCTAATTTCCTTCACTTCCCAGCTTCATTAATACCATAGCCTCCTAAGAAGCTTGCTTTCTTCCATCTAACCCTGCTGGACATTGCAGCCAAAAGTACTATACCTTAAATACTCTTATGAACTCATAACTTTATGTAAGAACTTGCAATAACTCTTTTGCCTGACACATTAAGCATAATCTTCTGCCTGATTTTGGAGGTACTTATTCTTTTTTATGCACTCTTATGTCCTGCTACTCACCTACATGGAACTCTCAGCCTCATTCTGGATGATCTCTTCTCTATATTCCATCCTCCTGTTCCTGTTGCTATGCCTACTGTTCTCCTAGCTTAGTGTATCCTCTTTTCCACCCATTTAAGTCCTAACTATCCCTCAAGGCCCAGGTCAAGCCTCTCTTTCTCCATGAAGCCTTTGCCTACTGCTTCAGAACACACTGATCTCTTCACCTTATAAGCTCCTTTTGTACTTCCTCAGTACACCTCATAGTCTAATTGCTAAATATCTGATTATTTCATGTCCAGTAATCTTTTGCCTCCTCATATAGAATTTAAGGTCATCAGAGACAGAAACCATACCTTCTTCTCTTGGTATGGTTTCTTCCAAACATATGGTATTTATCAAGAAATGATTGATTAAGTTATTCAACTGAGGCTTATCTTATCTCCTTTCTGAATTATCATTGTATGTGTGTGTGTGTGTGCGTATGTGTGTAAAAGTTCTGTATGTATAACAGTGTGTGGAAAACTATCCTAAGATAGTTTGTATTCATGTTTATTCATGAAATGCTGACATTTGCATATGCCTTCTGACCACTGTCCATTTCTAAGTTTTCAAAAGCAAGTTCTTGATTAGTGAGTTTGCGCTGGGATTTTGGAATGCAGATCTGTCTTTAGTGAACTTGGCAGCTCTTTGTTGGGAAATCTGTGAGTGAATCATTGTGACAGAGAGGGAGAGAAAAGCTCAAAACTCTAGACCTTGATGGCTTAAGAATAAATATCCAGGAGTTCCCAGGTGGTACTTCAGGTTAAGGATCCTGCACTGTCATTTCAGTGGTTCCAGTTGTTGCTGTGGCACAGGTTCAATCCCTGTCCCTGGAAAATTCTATATGCCATGGGTGTGGCCAAAAAAGAATAAGTATCCAATATTAGCAACAACAAAAAAAGAGAGAGGCATGATATCACTATGTCATTGTACCTCTAGGATAAGCAATCAGATAATGGTCAGGATCTGAAGAATGAGATAGCTTTAAGGAAGAGTGGATAAAAAAAAAATTTTGTCAGCAAGCTTTCTTGGAAATGAAAGTGTGCTAAATAAAGGAAAGGAAGCAGGGAGCTGTGAAAGCATTTCACAGAAGCAAACGTCTTGAATTTGT
The DNA here is from genome assembly GCF_016906955.1 of Phacochoerus africanus. NCBI lineage: Eukaryota > Metazoa > Chordata > Mammalia > Artiodactyla > Suidae > Phacochoerus > Phacochoerus africanus. The sequence continues at coordinate 96,420,122 of NC_062560.1, forward strand.
TTTGAGTAACTCAGTATGCGACATGAACAGTATTTTAAGGTTTTTGAAATCACACTTTGCCCTGTTCAACTCAGAACTCATTCTGGAGCTTCTGAAGTAGTGAAGTAGAAGCAACTCAGTTTTGGTTTTATATAGATAGGTTTGGAATAAATGCATCCCCTCCCCCGTTTATAACCATCATCCTTTTCTCTGCCAAAATTGAATGCTCAGAATTTTGGTCTTGTAAATTTTTTTTTTCATTTACTTGCCCCACCAAGTTGTCTTTAGTAAATACACTACAATCCATATAGCTGTCTCTTTTGCACGGGAGCCACAAAGTTTCAGTCAAAATCACGTATTTTGGGGAGTTTCTGTCGTGGCTCAGAGGAAACAAATCTGACTAGCATCTATTAAGATGCAGGTTTGATCCCTGGCCTCAATCAGTGGGTTAGGGATCTGGCGTTGCCATGAGCTGTGGCGTAAGTCACAGACGTGGCTCAGATCTCATGTTGCTATGGCTGTAGTGTAGGCCAGTGGCTATAGCTCCGATTCGACTCATGGTCTGGCAACCTCCATATGCTGCAGGTGCAGCCCTAATAAGACAAAAAAAAACTCATGTATTTCATAGCCATCTACATGGATATAAACAAGCAAAGACATGTCAGTAGAATTTCTGGGAGACATTTATTTTCCCAAGGTTGGTTTATTAACAGGTTCACTGACCTGACCCTCCAGAGAAAGCATGGTTTAGTAGAAAGAGGACTGCACTAAGAAACATGAGACTAAATAGCACTAACTGGCTGTTTGACTTTAAGCAACCCACTTAACCTATATATTTTAGGTGTGCCATCTGCTAAATTAAGAGGTCGAACTATACAGTCTCTCAAGTACCATTCAGGGGTGATGCTTGATGTATTTGCGACTACTTTCTTGGATGTACTACCTCTGATATAGGTCTTTTCCTTGATGCTCTGTCTACTGTTAGATTCTGAGAAATATTTTCTCTTCTCACCTCCTGAACCAATGCGTACTTTCCCCACTCCCCACCCCCCACCCCCCAGCTCTTATTTGTTTGTTTGTTCCATCTCTTTGGATGGGTAAAAACCAAAAATGTGTTAAATGTAACTTGATTCAGAGGTCACAAATAGCCCAAGGGTCAATCCAGCTTATAATTATCTTTTTTTTTTCTTTTTGCCATTTTTTGGGCCGCTCTCACGACATATGGAGGTTCCCAGGCTAGGGGTCGAATCGGAGCTGTAGCCACCGGCCTACGCCAGAGCCACAGCAACGCGGGATCCGAGCCGCGTCTGCAACCTACACCACAGCTCACGGCAACGCCGGATCGTTAACCCACTGAGCAAGGGCAGGGACCGAACCCGCAACCTCATGGTTCCTAGTCGGATTCGTTAACCACTGTGCCACGACGGGAACTCCCTTATAATTATTTCTATTTGACCAGCACAGTGTTTAGTTTACATTTTTCCTTTTCAGAAATTGGTTTTTGTTCAACTGAATTTGCTGACCAGCATTTGAAAATCAAGGGATCTCACACAAATATCCAAATTTCCAGATTCTCTAAAAGAATCATAATATCAGGAACCAAGAGGCCATTATTTCCACTAAGGATCATCCAGAGGGGTGAAAGAGTGACACCCCCTTATAGGCCAGGCTCTCCAGTTTACCACTCCTATCATTCCCTCTTCTCCTTGCCTCCCTGGCACTGAGACCAAAAGTAATTGACATTTATTATCATGCCTTCTATTGCTGGTTGATTCTTTATGTAGGGCATTGATTCTTCAGTTTACTGCAAACCCCCCCCCCACTTCACTTCCTATAGTATTGAGGGTGAATGTCAGTTACCATTTATCATCACAGTTGCACTGCTGTTGTTCTTTTACCAAATTTAAAAGGAGAGTGAAATTTTTGTTTGCAACAGCCAAGAAGCATGTGATAATATCACAGTCTCCTCCGTTCAACCCCCCCCCACCCCCAACAACACACACTTTTAATTTGTATGGCTGTTTATCCTTTACAGTACATCATCACATACATTCTTATGTAATACTCTCAATTATTCTATTAAATAAATAGGACCAAGAATATTACCACTGTTTGAAAAATCAAAACCAGGCACAGAGAGCTTAAATTGTGAGGACATGGGCCCCAACTGGTAAGTGCTGTCCTAAAATCAAACACTCCTGATGTCTGCTCCATGCCATTTCCACTGTAGATCTACTGGGCCCTGTTGTTGCCAATATTTTTATGAAATGTCTTTGATGACATAGAGAAATTTTAGCAAATCTGGAAGTGACAAAGAAGGAATAGCTAATGTGCTAATATAAGAGGTGAAACTTATTGTTCAGAACTAATAAAATGAAGCTTAATAAGGACGAGTATAAAGTTGAACAATTACATCAAAATAATTTACTCAAGTAAAGGATGGGGAAGAACTGGCTTGCAAAGTGTTCAGTAGAACAAAGTTCTGGATTTCTTTCATTGTTTTTTGTGTATTAAGTTGCCTCCAAGCTTAATATGGCTAACTATGGTACATAGCTGAGTAAAACTCCTTGTTGACTGCAGTATATGTAGATTAATAATGTGGAGCATGGGCTTTGGAATCAAACTTGGTTCACATCCAAGCTCTAACATTTACCAGCTATGTGACCTTAGGTAATTCACGTTTCTTCTGTGCCTCATTTTCTTCGTGTATAAAGTTAGATAATAATAGCACCTCTCTTATGGAAAGACTAGAAGATTAAATCAAGTAATGCATATATAGGGCTTAGCACTATATCTGATACATAGTAACATTCATAAAGTATCACCTATTGGAGTTCCCATGGTGGCACAACAGAAACAAATCCGACTAGGAACCATGAGGTTGTAGGTTCAATCCCTGGCCTCGCTCAGCAGGTTAAGGATCTGGTGTTGCTGTGAGCTTTGGTGTAGGTTGCAGACGTGGCTTAGATCTGATGTTGCTGTGGCTGTGGGTAGTTTGGCAGCTGTATCTCCCACTGGACCCCTAGCCTGGAAACCTCCATATACCGCAGGTGTGGCCCTGAAAAGCAAAAAAAAAAAAAAAAATTTCACCTATTGGTAATTTGATTTCATCTGGAATAAAACGTACCAAATACATAACAAATGTGGACACAGCCAGGGTTGGAAAAGCACTGGAAACCATTTCAGATTGGGAATGACTGAAGAAATAGAATCTTTACGCTGGAGGAAATAAAATAAGAAAGAGAGAATATATCTTTTAAAGACTTTTGGTTTTTTAACCTTGAAGAAAAGGCTCCATGAGAAACAACGAGGGCCAACAGGCAGAGAGTAGGGAAGTTATAGGAGGCATATTTTGGCTCAATGTAAGCAAAAAGAAATCTTCCAAGAAGAGTGGTATGGGCTATTCAACGAAATATTTAGTCTTTCATTACAAGAGATAATGAAAGACTTCTGTTAAGGCTGATGACAAAGGGATCTCTCTAACAGGGAAGAAAGTATCTTGATGAATTCTAAAATTTCTTTGACTCTGAGATTTGATTATATTCCACTCTGAAGGCAAGAGTGTCTGGATCCCAACAGGCCAAAGTAACAAAGGATCCCATCTCACCAGAGAGGCTACTGTTGTACCCGCTCAGTATCAAAGCCTGCACTAAATTTCTCCTGCTTCAGTGTGAAGCCATTCCAAACAAAGCCTTCAATTAAAAATGAGAGAACAGCGTCTCACTAATTCTCACTAATACGAAATGCTTTCCTAAGTTCTAAAGATGGTGACTATACACTCCATCAGTCCTTTCATCTCTGATGACTCTTGTCCTCTGTAATTACATGTGTACCTACAGGAAAAAATAAGTAGCTTTGGATGGAAAAGCATTATTTTTCCTCAGTGCAAACTGTTTCTCCTCAGCGCAAACTCAAGAAATAACTCCTAGAGTTAAGCCAGCTTTTAGGTATGTCTGGCTTTGCATTCAAACCTCTGGGAGAGGCTGTAGCAGGAAGAGATATGCCAGGAAGGGGAAACAAGGTGGATGGGCAGAGGGCTCAGATCAGGGGTTGGACTACAATTCCAAGTCTCAATTGCCACTTCCTAAGACTCATAGTCATGTTTGTGGATATGGCCTTGGGAAACTATGTCCCCACCCCGTAACTCCATCCCCCGCTATAGTAAAGCGTCATAATAGAAATGAATTCTCTGGGCAAAAAAGTATAGACACAGAAGAATAGCATAGCTAATAGCCTATGGCAAACTATGATCTGCAGGCAAAACCAGCCTACTGCTTATTTTTGTAAATAAAGTTTTTTTATGGCAGCCGTACCCATTCATTTACTTTTATGGTACAATGGCAGACCGAAGTATTTGTAATAAAGACTATATATAATAAAATATAGCTCTTCACACAAAAAGTTTTCTTTTTTTTTTCTCTCCCAGCATATGGAGGTTCCCAGGCTAGGGGTCTAATAGGAGCTGTAGCTGCCAGCCTACGCCAGGGCCACAGCAACGCTGGATCCGAGCCGCGTCTGCAACCTACACCACAGCTCACAGCAATGCTGGATCCCTAACCCACTGAGCAAGGGCAGGGATCGAACCCGTAACCTCATGGTTCCTAGTCGGATTTGTTAACCACTGCGCCATGACGGGAACTCCACAAAATTTTTCTGACCCTGGTCTATAGTACTGTTCTCTGAAGTCAAGGCCAACCCAAGGACTACATAAGATAATAAGTTGGGATATGGAAAGAAAGTTTTAAAACAACTTCTGTTGATTTTTTTAGCTCATCCTTTTTCACTTCTCTCTCTGTAGATAGATAGGTAGATAGATGGATTATTTATATGATAGAGATTATATCTATATTTTCTATATCTATATATAATTAGTACTAAATTTGTTTTCAGATATGGATACCTACCAATCCATGAAGTTCAAAGACCACTGGTCTACTGTTGTTTTCCTACATTAGCATAACCTGGAGAATTTTAAAATGCAGATTCTTGGGACTTACCTGTGGTAGGCAGAATAATACACCCCCTCCCAAAGATGGCCACATCCTAATCAGCAGAATTTGTAAATGTGTTACCTTATATGGCAAAAGGGGCTTTGCAGGTATGATTAAGTTAAAACTTTGAGATGGAGATTATCCAGGTGGGCCATAACAAAGGTCTTTTTAAGTAAAAGGAGGAGGCAAGAGACTCAGAATCAGAGAAGAAGATGTGATGACAGAATCAGAGATGAGAATTATGAACTGGCTTTGGTGATGGAGGAAGGGGCCATAAGCTAAGGAATGCAGGCAGCCTCCCTAAACTGGAAAAGGCAAGGAACCAGATTCTCCCCTAGAGCCTCCAGAAGGAACATAGCCCTGCTGACACCTTGTTTTTAGCCCATGGAGACTCATTTCACACCTCTGACCTCCAGAACTATAGGATAATAAATTTGTGTTAAGTCTGGGTTGTAATAATTTGTTATATCAGTAACAGAAAGTTAGTGCAAAACTCCCAGAAATTCTAATTAAATATGCTGGATTTAGGAGTCTAGATTCCCAAGTTTTAGATCTGTGACTGCTACGCATACAATGTGTTCCTTCAGGCGAGTTGCTAGTCGCCATTTTTAAAGAGAAGAAAGTGATACTTTCAGAGGTTAATACCTCCTTAGCTCATAAGGTTGTTTTGTGGATCAAGTGAGATAATGAATGAGAAGGTGCTTTGAAAAAACAGCAAAAATACCATGCACATGTGAGCTGTTACTGTTTGCCTTTGTGTCAGCACACCAACATTTTATCTAATATCACTTTACTTTCATTACGTTTTCAAGAGATAGCCAGCATGACTTTTTTTCCCACTAAAAGCTCTGAGAGTATGAAGATTTACATCCAAACATTTTTGGAGCCTTGTCACTTATTAACAGTACACTTCCTATGTGGCATTATGGTTTATGAAATACTTTTATCTATATCACTTGATATGAACATCAACCTTCTAGTTCACTCAAGTGTTAATGTGAATAGCAGTAAAGGGGAGGGGTCATATATTTGTATATGCTTGAAGAAGTGAATAATCCAGAACTCCACACACGATGGCTTTGGATTGGGTTACAGTAATTAGATCAGAGGCAGGTTTACCGGATGCACCAGGAATCCACCACAAGACAAACTGACTTAGACAGGGCTAGAATGTGATCCAGCTTTCTCATTCTCTTCAAAAAATTCCTTTCACACAATTCTCTGCTCCACTGCTCTAGGATAAGAATAGATTGCATCACTCTGGCTAGGGGCAAAGTGCTGGGGTGAGCTTGTGCCTTTCTAGAATCTCTTTTGTGGATTGATGAAAATAATTCCCCCAGTTTAGGGAGGGTGTGAGCCATAAACCCTCTTCCAATCCTGCGTTTCAGCCTTTGTTTTTGCCATTCATAATGCTTTATTTTCCCTTTCTCTTCCACCTACCAAATTCCATTCCTACTTGAAAGTAACCTCTTCTATAAAGCTACTGGTGATCACTCCAGGTCTCACTTACCTGTCTTCCCTGCAGTCCTGTCAAACATACAGTTCACACTGTTTAATGTTGCCTTGTTGTGGAGAGATGATCCTGCCACATTACCAGGTCCATATTTTATCCTTCTCTTCTGTTCCCTATAGGTCCAAAGCATAGGGCTGAGAAAGATCTTGATGTTGAAAATACTGTTTGGTTTGAAATGGCCTCTTCTTGAACAATATAGACTGTATGATTTTTCTCCAACTTACTGAGATGTAATAATATTGTGTAAGTTTAAGGTATATGATGTGATGATTGGATACATGCATATATTGTAAATGCTTAGCAAAATAAAGTTAGTTAACACATTCTTTACCTCTTAATTACCATTTTATTATTGTTATGGGGAGAACATTTAAGGTCTACTCTCATAGCAACTTTCAAGTATACAATACAGTATTGTTAATTATAGTTGCCATGCTTTATATTAGATCCCAGGAACTTGGAAGTGTGTATGCTTTGGCCAACATATCCCCATACCCCCCCTCAGCCCCTGATGACTACCAGTCTTGTCTCTGTTTCTATGAATTTTATGTTTTTAAGTTTCACATATAAGCGAGATCATACAGTATTTGCCTTTCTCTGACTTAGTTCTCTTAGCATAATGCCCTGAAGGTCCGTTCATGTTGTAAATGGCAGAAATTTCCTTCTGTTTTCTGGCTGAAGATTATTTCATTGAGTATATATACCACATTTTTAAAAATCCATTCATCTGCCAGTGAACACTTAGATTATTTTCTTTCTTTTATTTTGTTGTTGTTGTTGACTGCAGCCACAGCATATGGAAATTCCCAGGCTGGGGATCGAACCGGTGCCACAGCAGCTGCCAGAGCCGCTACAGTGACAATGCCAGATCCCCAACCCACTGCACCACAAGAGAACTCCCTAGGTTGATTTCATGTCTTAGACAATTGTGATTAATGCTGTAATGAACATGGGAGTGCAGATGTTGCTTCAAGATGGTAATTTCATCTTCTTTGTATATATACTCAGAAGTGTGATTGCTGGATCAATATGAGAGTTCTATTTTTAATTTTTGGAAGAACCTCCATACTGTTTTTCAAAGTGACTATATCATCTACATTCCTACCAAAGTTCCCTTTTCTCCATATCCTTTCCAGCACTTTTTAGCTCTTGTCTTTTTGATAATACCCATTCTAACAAGTGTGAGGTGATTTTGATTTACCTTTCCCAAATGATTAGTGATGTGGAGCACCTTTTCATGTTAACTGTTGGCCATTTGAATATCTTCATTGGGAAAAAAAAATCTATTCAGATCCTTTGTACATTTTAAAATTTGATTATTTTTTTGTTTTGCTATTGAGCTGCATGATTTTCTATTTTTATATTAACCACTTATCAGTTATAGGAATTGCAAACATTTTCTTCCATTCCTTAATTTGCCTTTTCATTGCTTTGTTCCTTTTGCTGTGCAGAAACTTTTTAGTTTGATAAAGTCCCACTTGTTGATTTTTGCTTTTGTTGCTTGTGCTTTTGATGTCATATCCAAAAATTCACTGCCAGGACTAATATAAAAGAATTTTTTTTTGTCTTTTTGCCTTTTCTAGGGCCACTCCTGTGGTATAAGGAGGCTCCCAGGCTAGGGGTCTAATCAGAGCTGTAGCTGCCAGCCTATGCCACAGCCACAGCAACACAGGATCCGAGCCGCGTCTGCGACCTACACCACAGCTCATGGCAAAGCCAGATCCTTAACCCACTGGGCAAGGCCAGGGATTGAACCCGCAACCTCATGGTTCCTAGTCGGATTCATTAACCCCTGATCCATGAAGGGAACTCCTATAAAGGAATTTTTCCCTGTGTTTTCTTTTTGGAATTGTATGATGTCAGGTCTTGTATTTAAGTCCTTAATCCATTTTAAGTAGAGTTTTATGAGTGGTATAAAATGGGGTCCAATTTAATTATTTTGTATGCAAATATCCAGTTTTTCCCAACACCATTTATTAAAGAGACTGTCTCTTTGCCATTGTGTGTTCTTGGCTCCCTCATCGAATGTTAGTTGACCACATCTGCATGTGTTAATTTGTGTATTTTGATTCTGTTCCATTAGTCTGTATGTCTGTTTTTATGCTAGTAATACACTGTATTGATTACTATAGCTTTGTAATATAATTTGAAATCAGAGAAGTTTGATGGCTTCAGCTTTGTTCTTCTTTATCGGGATTGCTTTGGTTATTCAGGGTCTTGTGGTTATATAGATTTTAGGATTTTTTTTTTTTTTTTTGTACTGTGAAAACTACTACTGGAGTTCTGATAGTGATTATATTGAACCTATACATGGCTCTGGGTAAGATGAACATTTTAACAATATCAACTCTTCTGATTAGTGAACACACTTTTCACTTCATTTGTGTCTCCTTTCTTTTATGAATGTCTATGGTTTTGATGTATAGATGTTTCATTTCTTTTGTTAAATTTATTCCTAAGCATTTTATTATTTTTGATGCTATGGTAAAATGGGATTGCTTTATTTTTTCTTTAAATATTTCATTATTACTGTATACAAATGCAACCGATTTTGTATATTGGTGTTATATCCTGAAACCTTACTGAATTTGCTAATTAGGTCTGTTTTTGTTTTTTTTTTTTTTGGTGGAGTATTTAGGACATTTTATATACAAAATCATGTTATCAGCAAACAGATCATTTTATTTCCTCTTTTCTGACTTGGATGCCTTTTATTTATTTACTTGCCTAGTTGCTGTGGCTAGGGCTTCCACTACTGTGCTTTATGGGATTAAGTGAGTGCAGCACCCTTGTCTTATTACCTATTTTAGAGGAAAATCTTTCAACCTTTTATTTTTGAGTATGATTTCGGCCATGGGTTGTCATATATGGCCTTTATCATGTCGAGATGTGTTCCTTCTTTATCAAATTTGTTGCGAGTTTTATCATGAAAGCATGCTGAATTTTATCAAATGCCTATTCAGCATCTATTGAGATGATCATATGATTTTTGTCTTTTATTCCATTAATGTGGTGTATCACATTAATTGATTTGCATAGGTTGATCCATCCTTGCATCCTAGGGGTAAATTCCACTCGATCATAGTGCATGATCCTTTTAATGTGCTGTTAAATATGGTTCGCGGGCATCCTGTTCATAATTTTTTGCATCTATATTTATTACAGATATTGGCCTGTAGTTTTATTTTCTTTTAATAACCTTATCATTAACGATAAGGGTAATGCTGAACTCATAAAATAGATTTGAGAGTATTTTTCCTACATCAATTTTTTGGAAGAATTTCAAAAGATTTGACATTAATTCTTTAAATGATTGATAGAATTTGCTTGTGAAGCATTTGATCCACATGTTTGTTGGGAGGTTTTTGATTACTGATTTAATCTCCTTGTTATTGGTCTGTTCAGATTTTCTATTTCTTCATGATTCATACTTCGTAAGTTTTATATTTCTAGGAATATCCCTTTCTTGTAAACTGCTTAATTTGTTGGCATATATTTGTTCATAGTAATCTTTCATGATCCTTTGCATTTCTATGGTTATCAGTTGTAATGTCTTTTTCTTCACAATTTTTAATATTTGAGTCTTTTTTATTGATAAGTCTAGCTAAAGGCTTTTCAATTTTATCTTCTCAAAAAACTAAGTATTAGTTTTATTGATATTTTCTATTGTTTTTCTATTGTCTATTTCATTTATTTCTGCCTGATGTTAGTTATCTCTTTCTTTCTCCTAACTTTGGGCTTATATTTTTCTTGTTTTATTGGTTCCTTGAGGCTTAAAATTAGGTTATTTGTTTGGGATCTTTTTTTTTCAGTATAGGTGTTTATCACTTAAACTTCCTCCTTAGCATTGCTTTTTCTTTAACCCATAAGTTTTGGTTTGTTGTATTCCATTTTTATTTGTTGCAATATATTTTAAAACTTTATCTTTTGATTTCTTTTTTGATCTCTTGGTTGTTTAGGAGCGTGTTAATTTCCATGTAATCGTGAATTTTCAGGTTTTCTTCCTGTTACTGATTTCTAGTTTCATAACACTGTAGTTGAAAAGATACTTGGTATAATTTCAGTATTTTTAAGTTTACTGAGATTTGTTTTGTAACCAAACATATGACCTATCCTGGAGACTGTTTCACAGGCACTCTTGGAGAAGAATGTGCATTCTGCTACTCTTGGATGGAATGTTCTCTATACCTTTGTTGGATCTATTTGGTTTAAATATGTTTAGATCCAGTGTTTTCTTAATGATTTTCTGTCTATATGATATTCCCATTGTTGAAAGATGGGTTTTTAAATACCCTACTATTATTGTATTATTGTCTATTTGTTCCTGCAGATCTGATATTATTTGCATATTATATTTAGCCTCTCCAATGTTGGTTGAATATATTTATAATTGTTATGCCTTCTTGGTGAATTTACCCCTTTATCATTATATAATGACCTTCTTTTTCTCTTGTTAAAGTTTTGGACTTAATTCTATTTTGTCTGATGTAAATATAGCTGCCCTTGTTCTTTTTTAGTTTCCATTTGTGTAGAATACCTTTTTTCTATCCCTTTATTTTGAGTCTGTGTGTGTTCTTGAAGCTGAATTGAGTCCCTTGTAGGAAGCATAGTTTGGTCCTGTTTTTTTTGTTTTTATTTATTTATTTATTTATTTATTTATTTTTATTTATTTATTTTTGTCTTTTTTCCATTTCTTGGGCCGCTTCTGAGGCATATGGAGGTTCCCAGGCTAGGGGTCTAATCAGAGCTGTAGCTGCCGGCCTATGCCAGAGCCACAGCAATGCGGGATCTGAGCTGTGTCTGCAACCTACACCACAGCTCACGGCAACGCCGGATTGTTAACCCACTGAGCAAGGGCGGGGATCGAACCTGCAACCTCATGGTTCCTAGTTGGATTTGTTAACCACTGCGCCACGATGGGAACTCCTTATTTATTTTTTAAATTCACTCAGCCACTCTATCAGGCTGTATGATTAGGACTAAATAATACATGTTATTAAGCCATACATATAACCCTGCTCAAACTCGACTATTTAAGTTATTAGCTGAATAATTTAAGACATTTCATTTACCTCCTCTGCTTCAGTTAGTTTATCATCTCTAAAAAGGAATAACAATAGTTATTATTGCTACTTCATGGGGTTATTTTGAACCTTAAATGCAATAATTCATGTGAAGTGTTTAGTACTATTCAAAGATAGTAAACTCCCATTAAATGGCACCTGTCATTTCCTTTTTCCTAAAATTAGGAAGGTAAAATCATATAGTAGTTATTATCAGGGGTTTATAAACAGAAGTACTTGGGCCGTGACCTTGAATAAATTACTTAATTTCTCTGAGGCTTAGATTTCTCTTCTACAAGTAAAGGTTTTGAGAGTGTCCACCTTATAAGGTCATTGGTATTAAAGAGGAATCATAAATTGCAGTATTTGACACATAGTAGGAAGTTAATAAATGGTAGATGTTATAATTTATTAAGAAAAAATAATGTAATAGGGAGTTGTATCAACAATAAAGAACTATATCACCTACTCTTCTGCAATGTAATAGCAAATAAAAAAGTTAAGTGTAGGCTTTCTCCTATAGTTGTTGAACAAAAGACAGAAAAAAATACTTTATCGAGTCTCTGCATTTCCAGTTTACTCAATCAGCTCATAGAAGAGATGTTTATGATAGCGCTTAGAATTAAACCTCATTCATAGTATGTCCTAATATATATTAGTTAAATCTGAATCTGGACACAATCATTTAGCTCATATTGAATAATCCATATAATTTTTTGTTATTGGCATTATTTTTAATTGAAAAATGATATGTGCATATACATGGTAAGAAAAAATCAAACAGTTAAAAGTCATATACAATGAAATATAAGTTCAAGCTCCAGCAGTATTATTTATCAACTGTATGACCTTAGGAAGGTCACTTAACCTCTGTTCTCAATTTCCTTGGCTGGGAGAATCATGTCAGTTCCTACTTTATAGTGTTGCTGTGAGACTCAAATGTATAAATCACTTAGAACATACATGGCCTATGATAAAATATATATAAGTTTACCTTTTCTTCATGTGTCATTTGTACTTTTCTGTAAATTTCTCACTCATTTCTTGTTCCCATTTTTAGAAATTGGGGGGTAGTATTTTCTTTGGATTTGTAAAAGCTCTTTATCTATTAAGATAATCTGTCCTTCACCATATTTTCAAACCTTTTTTCCCCTCAGATTTTACTTTGTCTATGGATTTTTCTCATAGTATTAATTTTTCCATGAAATTTTAAATGATTTATAGTCAAATTTATCACTATTTTGCCTTAAAGAGTCTTTCTTAGAGAGGTCTTCTACATTCCAAAACTCTTTTTTTTTCCTTTTAGGGCCATGTCTGTGTCATATGGAAGTTCTGGGGCCAAGGGCTGAATTGGAGCTGCAGCTGCCAGCCTGTACTACAGCCACAGCAATGCCAGATCCAAGCTGCGTCTGCAACCTAGGGCAAGGCCAGGGATTGAACCCACATCCTCATGGATACTAGTTGGGGTCTTAACCTGCTGAGCTACAACTCCCAAAACTATTTTTTAAAATTCCTCCATGTTCTCTTCTACTGCTTTTATATTTAGCCTCTTTGGTCTATCTGGACTTTATTCTGGTGTAAGAAGTAAAATAGTGATCTACTTGCATTTCTTTTCCAAATGGCTAGCCATTTATTCTAGCACTATTTACTGATTATTCTATGCAAGTTAGAATGTTTGCTGTCTCCTAGATGACTGAATATTGTACTTTTCTTCAAGTCTAAATAGTATGTAGCCCAATCCTAATTCATTCCACTTTAATTTTCTTCTAGTTTTGATTTGAATACAAGTTGACCTGGGGAGACACGTTTCTTAGGCAACTTACTTTCCTTAAAATTAAAAACAAAAACGGAAGCACAAAGTAAGAGTTTACACCTCTCTAACTAACAGCCTGTGATAATTGTTTTAAAAAAGTAAAAATTCCCTGTTGAAGGACTGGATATAAAACTCTTGATCACCTAATCTATTACGTGGGTCAATCATAATTGAATACAAAGTGAACACACATATATAACCAACTACCATATCTAGAAACTGAATGTTACCAGCACCTCGGAATCCCCCTTGTACCTCATTTAATCACTAGTTCCTCCCAACAGTAAGCACTATCAAGACTTCTAAAAATCTATAGTGCTGTTTTGCCAGATTTAAAATTTTTATATATGTTTGGAATCATAGCTTATGTAGTTATTCTGGGGACTTCCTTCATTCAAATATTTGTAATATTTATAGATATAGAGCTTTTGACTTTTATTTGCTATATAGTATTTAATTGCATGAATATACCACAATTCACTTATTTGCTTTACTGTCAATGGGCATGTGACTTTATTTATTTGGTCATGAGTGTTGCTTCTATGAACACTTTAATGTATACATTTCTGTTGGATATATTATACTTAGGAGTAGGTATATACATGAGAAATGACTATGGTGTATACACCTTAGAAATTAGTGGATTGTAGGGTATTCACATGTGAAACTTTTATGTACTTTTATACCAAATTGATTTCCAGAAATGTGTGTGTTTGTGTGTATACAGCTTTTTAGTGCTGTACCTGTGGCATATGGAAGTTCCCAGGCTAGGGGTCAAATCAGAGCTGCAGTTGCTGGCCTACACCACAGTCACAGCAACACGGGATCCTTAACCCACTGAGCGAGGCCAGGGATCAAACTTGCATCCTTATGGATACTAGTTGAGTTCATAACCCACTGAGCCACAATGGGGCTCCCAGAAATGTATATTTATAATGATGGAAAACAATTACTCTTAAGTGATATGCCCTTTCAACTTTAAATATTTCATTTAATTTTCGTAATAACCCTATGAGGTTGCGTTATTCTTTTTTATTGATGAGTAAACAGAGGTTTTTGTTAAATTATTCTGCCCAAACCCACAGTTAGAAAATGGCAGAGTCAGAATTTGATCACTGATTTGTCTGATTTTCAAGGGCATGGTCCCAGTACTTCCTGTATTAGATTCCTAGGACTGTTGTAACAAGGTAACACAAACTACATGCCTTAAAACAGTAGAAATTTACTCTTTAACAGTCCTGGAGGTTGGAAATCCAAAGTCAAGGTGTTGGCAGTGCCAAGCCCTCTCCCCTAGCTTCTGGTTGTTACCAGTGGTCCTTGGTTTCACAGTCACATGACTGTCTTCCATCTGTGCATGTCTCTTTGTGTCTTTTCTCCTTTTCTTACAAGGACACCAGTCATAGTGGATTAAAGGCCCACCATACTCCAGTATGACCTCATTTTACATTTATTACATTTGCAAAGATCCTATTTCCAAATAAGATTTTGTTCATAGGTACCAAGGCTTAGGACTTCAACTCTTCTTTTGGGGGGGACAAAAATTAACCCATAGCACCTTTCTACCTATCTTATTTCAATCAATTCAGCATTGAACATAGTGGATAAGAAGGTACCATGTTATTGTTTAAAATTACAGTTTTTATTACTGCAGAGCTGATGCCTGTGGGGTATGTACTTGCAGGAATAGCATTTGTATAAGACTTGCTAGGAGGATGGATGTAATGGCTGGGCTGAGTTTAGTGCCAGGCTAATATTCTTTCCACCTGGTGGGCTTAGCAACCTAAAAATCCATAAAACTAGCTACTTTTCTATTTGGAGCCATGTGTTCTTGTGTGCACTAGGAAAAAGGGATATAGGGGCCAGGTGAGGCCCAGGTTGAGGAAGGGCCATACCTGTGTACTTATTTCTTCGCATGGGCATCAGCATCTCAGAAACTTTGCATTTCTCCTATTGTCAGTGCAGGCGGTCCAAGAGCTGCCATTTTTTCCCCTCTCATCAGAAATCCCTGTTTCCTCTCAAACCTTGACAGGAACATAATCAGGTACTTGTGTTTTGTAATGATTACCTGTCAAAGGCCACAAACTATCCTAGGAATTAGGCTCACATTATTTCCAATTCTTAACACAACCTTTAAGACAGGTATTTACATAAGTGCATCCCCTAGAATTAACCCTGATGCTGAAAGGCAGGCAATAGCGCCTAGTTGATGGTGCAATCCACAAGAAGAGGTCATATATCTGTAACAAATTATATTGTCCTGATGCTAGGGACACAATCAGAGGCTGCAGGAGCTACAAGCACTTTGCTTCAGAATCATTCCTAGGCACATCTGGAGTCTGGGCATCACTTTAGGATCCCCAAAATGATAAATCTCTTGGAGTCTCTCTTGAAAATCACAAGGGATATACTATGTATGTCTCTTTTCAGAGAGTTGAGCACAGATCTACAAAGGACTCTTATAAAGGAAGGGTTATTTTTATGGCACTCCAAGAAGCTATCGAGTCCATATCCTTACAACAGGGCAAAACCATACCCAAGTAAAAGCCCTAAGGCCAGAGAACTCTAATTCCAGTTTGATACATCAGTACGCGGTAGGAGAGGTTGGTGTCAAGAAAACCAAAACTAGAGAATATCCTTGTTTCTCACATGCAGAGGTCACACACCAGTAACCCAGGATTTGAATCTGGCCCACAGATATTGTTTTTCCTATATAGTTTTGTTTTTTGCTTTCTGGGGCTTTTTTTTTTTTTTTTCTTTTTTAGGGCTACACTTGTGGCATATGGAAGGGTCAGGGGTCAAAATCGAAGCTACAGCTGCCGGCCTACACCACAACAACAGCAACACCAGATCTGAGCCACGTCTGTGACATATACCACAGCTCAAGGCCAATGTCAGATCCCCGACCCACTGAGCGAGGCCAGGGATCAAACCCACATCCTCATAGATACTAGTTGGATTTGTTTCTGCTGCATCACGATGGGAACTCCCTAGTTTTGATTTTGTTTTTGTTTTTGTTTTTTTGTCATTTTGCCTTTTCTAGGGCCGCTCTCGCAGCATATGGAGGTTCCCAGGCTAGGGGTCTAATCAGAGCTGTAGCCGCCGGCCTACACCAGAGCCACAGCAAAGCAGGATCTGAGCCGCATCTGCAACCTACACCACAGCTCCCGGCAACACCGGATCCTTAACCCACTGAGCAAGGCCAGGGATTGAACCCACAACCTCATGGTTCCTAGTTGCATTTGTTAACCACTGAGCCATGACAGGAACTCCTTTTTTTTTTTTTTTTTTTAATTTCAGTTGCTATTGTGCAAAAAAAAAAAAAAATCAGAGAATTTTATATAAAATTCTGTATTTCTGGCTTATATTTGAAACGCAGTTGAGTTCACATTCCATCATGGCTCAGATGCAGCTGCTCCCTTTTAGAAGGCAGGCTCCTTCTGATTTACCAAGGTCCTGCCTCCAGTGTTGGTGCTGGGTCACTTTTTTATGTTGTCTGCTTGGTTCCTGAAGCTTTTGAGTTTAAAACCCCTGCTCTAGATCTTTGTCCAGAGTAAGATTTGGAATGAGGCCACATCCAACTCTTCAATAAAAAGAAAATAAAATAATAAAATAAAATATCGAGTTCCCTTTTGGCTCAGTTGCTTCAGATGCTGCATTGTCAGTGCAGCACCTTGGGTTGCTGCTGCGGCATGGGTTTGATCCTTGGCCTAAGAACTTCCCACATACTACAGGCATGGCTAATAATAATAATAATGAAATAAAACCACCCAAATTGAGAGATCATTTATTTTGGAGGTGATGGAAGTATTCTAAAATTGATAGTGGGACAACTTTGTGAATATATTAAAACAGCAACATTGAATTGTATACTCTAAATGGCTGAATTATATGGTATGACTTAGATATCAATAAAGCTGTTTAAAAAATAGAAATCAGACAAAAGTTAAGGAGGAAAACACAAATGAATCAGTTTCTCAATACTAGTCTTTGTCACCGAAGTCTTAGGAAGTCTCTAATATTATAATATTGGGGTGTCAGCAGGCTCTAATGATTAAGAGCATGGAAAAATAAGGATTAAAATTACTACCTACCTCATGGGGTTCTTAGGAGGAGTAGATGAGGTAATCCCTGTAAAGTACATAGCACTCTGTCTGGTACATGGCAAGCAATGGATAAAGGTATCATTGGCTACAGAAGAAACCTAACAACACTTAACCTAATAATAACTCTTACGTCGTGTATCCAGCCAGTACCCTGAACCCTGGAGCAGCTCTTCCTGTGGCCTCTCCGAATATCCAGTTGATTCTAGGTGGCTATAGGACATTAGACAGAACTCTAGGAGCTTCAGAGGCTCTTAAGTAATACAGAAAAAAAAATCGTACATACTGCAATGTCTAGGGAGGTGTTTGTGACTTTTTCAGGCAATATGATGTAACAGAATTTCCACAATGCTGAGAGTAGGAAGACCTGAATTCTGATTGTGCCTCCACTCCAAAGTGGAATTCTTTAAAGAATTATAAATGTTTCTATGCTTTAGTTTCATCATATATTGAAGGACAATGGTATTTGCCCTGCTTATCTTTTAGACCAACTAAGAAAGGAAGCATAAAGCTACTTGGAATTGTACAAAATTACATATAAGGTATGTTTATTCAAGTATATAAATCAGTGACCCCGATCAAGTGACAAGTATACTCACAGAGAAAGTCTAAGAGTATTGAGATTCTTATAATGGGAGGACCTTGAGGATGGTTTTATAGTTCTAGACCCATTGTCTTTGTAAAGACTCCCCAGAGGATGGTGAAGCTCTTGGCATTCAGAACAGATGTAGCCCAGGCTACCATATGCTGTGAAAGAAAAAGAGCTCTGGCAAAAGAAAATCATCAAACCAGTGTCTTCACCCTATTACAGAATGGAAAATGTCAGCTTCCCTAGATTACAGGGTAGGGCTCCAAAGCAGAGAAAATTACATTCACACTCAGAAATGGGAAATTTCTTCTCTGGGAAGAGCTAAGCTGTCATTAGGAGAGCTGGTAGGTGGCTGTGATATTTTATCTTCTGATGTTCTTTATGAATCTCCATAAAATCCTAAGAAAGGTTTAGAAATTGATCAACACTATTATATCTCCCCTTATATACAGGGCTGTCCAGATAACTTCAGTTACGTCATCCAGTGGATATAGGATAAGCAGGAGCATTTTGCCAGTGAAGTAGTTGGTAGGTCACCTTGATGAATCAAGGGCAAGCACATTCAGCTCAGGTAGGGTCTGGGAGTACTAAGGCCTAAGGGACAAGCTGATCTCTAATGTTCCCCAACATTTTCTTCCAGTTGAAATTGGTGGAATAAGGAAGTAGTCACCAGCAGCTCCTTCTAACTCATTTGGTTATGCCAATAAAGAGATATTTTCATATTAAAGAGTCAAAGGAGGGAGTTGGGAGAGAGTGAATAAGGTGGGAGTATTCATGGAACATGACAGGAGGGGAGAGATGTCCTGCCAAAAGGGGAAAAATGTATGTTAGGTAGTGTTGCAGAGTGGTTAAGAGCATGGGCTATGGCATCAAACAGACCTGACTTATATCCTGGCTCTGCCACTTATATTCTCAGCTAATTATAAAATGGGATGAAAACAATACTGATCTTAAGCAGCCCTTAGGAGGAGAAAATGAGATTACATAAAGTATGTGGCACATTTTCTGGCACATAGGATGTGCTAAAATTAAAAGTAGTTATTATTAAAGATACACGCACCATATGTTCATAGGAGAATTATTTACAATTGGCAACATAAGAAGCAACCTAAATGTCCATCATCAACAGATGAATGGATAAAGAAGATATATATATATATACTATTTAGCCATAAAAAAGAATGAAATTTTGCCATTTGCAGCAACATGGGTAGACTTGGAGGTCATTATGCTAAGTGAGATAAGTCAGTCAGACAGAGAAAGACAAATACTGTATCATTTCATTTATATGTAGAACCTAAAAATTACAGCAAACTAATAAAACAAAAAAGAAGCAGAATCACAAATACAGAGAACTAGTGGTTACCAGTGGGAAGAGGAAAGCATTGGGAACTCTTGGTAAGTAGTGACTGAATTTCACTTAATTGAGGGAACTATGTAAAGAAGTTAATACATACAATAAATAAGCAGTTTTAGACCCAGCAAAACATTAAATACATAGATCTCAGAACCAATTTTATCAAATGCACTGATAATACCAAAATGTTATTACTGGTAGAATTTTTATAATGCTTTCTCATTTATGAAGTGCTCTTCTACATGCTTTCTTTCAATATAGAAAACCTAAATAGAAATAGAACTTAGGTGTTTAGCTGTTGTATAAACTAATTAGGGTAAAATTATTCCCAGGAAATGGAATAGCAAAAATTAATATGTATAGAACAACTACTAAAAATAAAGATAATTCTAACTGCTTTCCATGCACTCTCTTATTTAATCCCCTCAGCAATCCTGTGGAAGAGATATGGTCATTACTCCCATTTTATAGATTAAATAGTTGAGGATTAAGTACATTTATTTGCCCAAATGAAAATAGCTAGGAATTGCTTGAAGAAGTCTCTTTATCAAAAAGACTGAGTCAACAAAACCTGCAAGAGAGGAACTAGACAGACCTGATTAGGAAGACTCTTTCTGGCCTCATATCTAGAAAACATTTTTTGAAGAGAAAAACCTTAGCCAACACACAATACAATAACCAGAATAATGAATGATATCTTGGCTAACAAAAACTAATCCAGTTTTAATGACATATTGGATCCAAAGGAACAGCTTTACGCTCTGGAAGTATTTCTTCCATATGAGCATGATACACAGAGAGGGGTTAGGTCTTTGTGTGGAACTGAAGAGAAAGAGAACGTTATAGAAAACACAGGTCCCTATAATAAGAATAATACTTTTTAAAAAGCCAAAATAAGAAATTAAAAAACACAATATGCAAAGTAAACTAGAGTTGTTCAGTATGGGATTCATAGAGCACAAACTTGTAGGCTTGTTGCAGTGAGATCTTTACCTAGAGGTAAAGGGGCCGTTTTAAGGTAATTACCCAGAACTCTTTCTTAAAGGATCTGTTTTCAACCCAGCCTAATAGTCTGAGTGGGTTGACTCTTCTCCTGTAAAATTGCCTTATTAATATGATCTTTTTGCATGGGTTCATGCTTATTCAAAAATTGCAAATGCTTGACACAGCCCTGTTTCTGGCTTGGTCAGGACTTGGTCAAAAGATGTAAAGGAAAGACTTATGAAAGCAAAGCAAATTACTAACTGGCCCAAGTCCTTAGCTCAAACTAGTGGTCAATCTTTGAAAGGAAGCAGAATTTCTTAGAATCTACTAGTCAACACCACCTTCCAAAAGTGCCTTTTTCATCCAGTCCACTGGTTTTCAAACTGTAATATTCAGTTTCCAAGGGCTCCACAGGGATATCAGGGGCTTCTTTACATGCTTTTTAAAATTATCTTTCTATGAATGAAGGAATACAAAGTTTTAAAAATACAGTACATGGCTTATCTTCTCTGGATTCAGATCTCTCTTTGATTCAAACTAGTACATTGATTAATTGAGATCCTGCTCGGGCTCTCAGGCTATGCTTATCTAATACTCCCCTTATCTAATGTCCTCAAACTCAGAACCAGGCCTTTACATACTTGGCTTAGACTATCCCATCTTTTCTCTCTCTGCCCAGGTTCCTTTTCTAAATCTGGATGCTCAGTACCCATTGGTGAAACTGTCTTTAGTTCATGCACACAATCTCTAGGATGATTTTGCAAAGTTCCCTCATGGATTAATGAGAATCAGCCATGTAAATCCAAAAGGAGAGCTCTTGCCAGTTGGGACTTGATACTTCTAGATTTAATATAAATTAAAATACATAAATTAGCTCAAGGATAGTTATAGTAATCCTGGGACATGCTATAGAGGGTGTTGATGAAAAATCTTTAATATATTATTTACAAGGCAGCTGATACATGAACTTTGTTAATATCTTTGGAGAGCTTGATTTTATTTCCATTAAAAGTTCTCTTTGGTCTAGCTCCTTTCAATCTTCTGGACTTTGAGTTACAGAAAAGTTAACAGGCACTGCAAAACACTCATTGTAAACACAAAGGTTGATTACCACACAGAGGAGGTTGAAAAATCTTTTGGCAACTTCTACACCTAGGGGTTGTGGTTAATGACCCTTTTGGGTCAATGCCCAGGACATGGATCTTCCATGTGCACAGCTTTGCTAGGGTTGTACCCAATCTGAAGCAAACAGGGTAACAATTTAATAAATCAGCCTGATATGGGCAGCAGACTAAAAGCATTAATGTCATCATGCCTGCCTTGGAAAGGGCTTTTCAATGGCCTTGGTTTTCTTTTCTTCCCCCTGTATGGGGCAAGTAGCCAAAATAATAAAGCTGAGAATTTTTTAAACTGAATTTTAATTAATAAACTATTTTTAGAGCAGCTTTAGGTTCTCAGCAAAATTAAATGAAACATAAAAAGATTTCCCATATTCTATCTCCCCCAACACACAACATCTAAACCAGACTGGCATATTTGGTATTTATATCATTAAAATTGATGAACATACATTGATACATCATTATCACCCAAAGTCCATACTTTGCATCAGGTATTATACATTCTATATATTTTTTAATTTTTTATTAAAGTGTAGTATATTTACAATGTTTCTTTAATTTCAGCTGTACAGCAAAGTGACCCAGCCACCTACACACATTTTTTTCATTTTCCATCATGTTCTAACCCAAGAGACTAGACACAGTTCCCTGTGCTGTACAGCAGGACCATCACCTATCCATTCCAAATGTAAAAGACTGAATCTACCAACCGCAAACTCCCCATCTGTCCCCCTAAATCTGCCCTCTATGTTCTTGATCTGTTTGTTTTGTAGATAGATCATCCATGTCATATTTTAGACTCCAAATGGAAGTGATATCATATGGTATTTATCTTTCTCTTTCTGACTTACTTCACTTAGCATAAGAACGTCTACTTCTCTCCATGTTGCTGCAATTGGCATTATTTTGTCCTTTTATGGCTGAATAATATTCCATTGTATTATATATATAATATATATATATATTATATATATATACATACCACATCATATTTACCCATTGGTCAATGGACAATTGGGTTGTTTCCATTTCTTGGCTACTGTGAATGACAATGTTAAAAGAATGAGAATACAAGCCTAGACTGGGAAAACAATCTGAAAAACACAAATCTGATGCACTATTATCCAAAATAACTGCCAAAACTTAAAAGCAACCAAGATGTATTCAGTAGGTGAATAGATAAATAAGCTGTGATACACTCAGACAATAGACTATCATTCAGTACTAAAAAGAAATGAGCCATCAAGCCAAAGATATGGATGAAACAAATGCATATTACTAAATGAAAAAAAGCTATTCTGAAAAGGCTACATATTGTATGACTCCAACCATAAGGAAAAGACAAAACTATGAAGACAGTAAAGAGATTAGTGATTGTTAGGGGCTGGGGAAGGGAAAGATGATAAGCAGAGTTCAGTGTATTTTTAGCGTGGTAAAACCACTATTTATGATACTCTAAAGGTGGGTACATGTCATTATACATTTGTTAAAACCCACAGGATGATAAATATGATATTAAGAATGAGAAGAGGAGAGATCAAATTCAGAACATTGAAAATTAATTTGAAATTAAGAGTCCAGCAAGCAAAAACAATTCTGAACACATATAGATGGCTATATCAAAATGTAATGGGAATAACAAATCAAATAACTATAGTGGACACACACACAAAAAATGAACAGACATAAAAAAGAAAAGGCAAGCCAAACACAACATGAAAGATAGTTAGCAAATCACAAGAGAAGACAATAAAAGAAGGGAAAGGAAAAAAAAACACCCAAAATAACAATCCAAAAAAGAAAATGACAATAAGTACATATTTATCCATAATTTTGTTGAATGTATATGGATTAAATGATCCAACTAAAAGACATAGACTGGCTGAATGAATACAAAAACAAGACCCATATATATACTGTTTACAAGAGACCCACTTCAGATCTAAGGACACATACAGACTTAAAGTGAAGGGACAGAAGAAAATATGACATGCAAATGGAAATTATAGAAAAACAGGAGTAGTGATACTCATATCAGACAAAATATATTTTAACATAAAGTCACAAGAGACAAAGAAGAACATGACATAATGACTAAAGGGTAAATCCAAGAAGATATAACAATTGTAAATATATATGCACCCAACATAGGAGCACCGCAATATACAAGGCAACTAATAACAGCCATAAAAGGGGAAATCAACAGTAACAGAATAATAGTGGGGGACTTTAACACCCCACTTATAGCAATGGACAGATCATCCAGGAAGCAAATCAATAAGGAAACACAGGCCTTAAACGATACACTAGACAAAATACACTTAACTGATTTCTATAGAACTTTTCACCCCAAAGCAGCAGAATATACTTTCAAGTGCACATAGAACATTCTCCAGGATAGATCACATCTTGGGCCACACATCAATCCTTGATAAATTTTAAAAAATTGAAATTACTTCAAGCATTTTCTCTGGCCACAATGCTATCAGACTAGAAATCAACTACAAGAAAAAAAAAAAAAACAGCAAACCCCACAAACTCCTGGAAGCTAACAATATATACTAAACCAATGGATCACTGAAGACATAAAAGAGAAAATCAAAAGGTACTTAGAGACAAATGACAGTGAAGATACAACAATCTAAAACCTATGGGACACAGCAAAACCAGTTCTGAGAGGGAAGTTTATAGCAATACAATCTTATCTCAGGAAAGAAGAAAAAACCTCAAATAAACAACCTAACCTTAAACCTTAAGCATCTAGTGAAGTAAGAACAGACAAATTATAAAGACTAGAGCAGAAATTAATAACATAGAGACAAAGACAATGGAGAAGATCAATGAAACCAAAAGTTGGTTCTTGAAAAGATCAACAAAATTGGTAAACCTTCAGCCAGACTCATCAAGAAAAAAAAGGGAGAGGGTTCAAATCAATAAAATTAGAAATGAAAAAGAAGAATTTACAACTGACACCACAGGAATACAAAGGATCATAAGAGACTACTATGAGCAACTGTATGTCAATAAAATGGACAACCTAGAAGAAATGGACAGATTCTTACAAAGGTACAACTTTTCAAGATTGAACCAGGAGGAAATAGAAAATATGAATAGACAAATCACAAGCACCGAAACTGAAAATTGGATTTACAAACTTCCAAAAAACAAAAGTCCAGAACTTGATGGCTTCGCAGCTGAATCCTATCAAACATTTAGAGAAGAATTAACACCTCTTCTTCTGAAACTCTTCCAAAAAACTGCAGAGGAAGGAACACTCCTAAGCTCATTGTGTGAACCCCCCATCACCCTGATGCCAAAACCAGACAAATATACCACACAAAAAGAAAATTATAGGCGAATATCACTGATGAACATAGATGAAAAAATCCTTAACAAAATATTGGCAAACCACATCAAAATATATATTAAAAAGATCATACACCATGATCAAGTAGGATTGATCAATCCAGGGATGCAAGGATTCTCCAATATCTGCAAATCTATCAGTGTGATACACCACATCAACAAGCTGAAAAATAAAAACCATATGATCATCCGAACAAATGGAGAAAAACTTCTGACAAAATTCAACACCCTTTCTTGATAAAAACTCTTCAGGGAGCAGGCATAGAGGGGAACTACCTCAACATAATAAAGGTTGTTTATGACAAACCTACAGCTAATGTCATTCTCAATGGTGAAAAACTGAAAGCATTTCTGCTAAGAAAGGAATAAGACAAGAATGTCAACTCTCACCAATGTTATTCAACATAGCTTTGGAAGTCCTAGCCATGGCAATCAGAGAAGAAAAACAATTAAAAGAAATCCAAATTGGAAAAGAAGCAAAACTCACTGTTTGCCAATGACATGATGCTATACCTAGAAATCCTAAAGACACTACCAGAAAACTGTTAGAGCTCGTCAATGAATTTGGTAAAGTCACAGGATACAAAATTAATACACAAAAAGTCGACTGCATTTCTATACACTAACAATGAAAGATCAGAAAGAGAAATTAGGGAAACCATCCCATTGACCATTGCATCAAAAAGAATAAAATAACTAGAAATAAACCTACCTAAGGAGATAAAAGACCTGTACTCTAAAAATTATAAGATACTGATGAAAGAAATCAAAGATAGGAGTTCCTGTCATGGCGCAGTGGTTGACGAATCCGACTAGGAACCATGAGGTTGTGGGTTCGGTCCCTGCCCTTGCTCAGTGGGTTAGTGATCTGGCATTGCCGTGAGCTGTGGTGTGGGTTGCGGATGCGGCTCGGATCCTGCGTTGCTGTGGCTCTGGCATAGGCCAGTGGCTACAGCTCCAATTTGACCCCTAGCCTGGGAACCTCCATGTGCCGCAGGAGCGGCCCAAGAAATAGCAAAAAGACAAAAAAAAAAAAAAAGGAAGAGAAAAATAAAGATAACACAAATAGATAGAAAGATATACCAAGCTCTTGGATTGGAAGGATCAATATTGTCAAAATGACTGTATTTCCCAAGTCAATCTACAGATTCAATGTAATCCCTATAAAATTACCAAGGACATTCTTCACAGGACTAGAAAAAAAATATTTTAAAATTTGTATGAAAAACAAAAGACCCTGAATAGCTAAAGCTATATTGAAAAGAAAAATGGAACTCGAGGAATCAGGCTCCCTTACTTCAGACTCTATTACAAAGCTACAGTCATCAAAACAATATGGTACTGGCACAAGAACAGAAATGTAAATCAGTGGAACAGGATAGAAAGCCCAGAAATAAACTCAAACACCTATGGTCGATCTATGGCAAAGGAGGCAAGAACATACAGTGGAGGAAAGATAGTCTCTTCAGTAAGTTGTGCTGGGAAAACTGGACAACTGCATGTAAGAGAATGAAATTAGAATATTCTCTAACACCAGACACAAAAATAAACTCAAAACGGATTAAAGACCTAAATGTAAGGCCAGATACTATACAACTCCTAGAGGAAAACATAGGCAGAATGCTCTTTGACATAAATCACAGCAACATCTTGTTTGATCCACCTTCTAGAATAATGACAATAAAGACACAAATAAACCAATGGGATCTAATTAAACTCAAAAGCTTCTGCACAGCAAAGGAAACCATTAATAAAATAAAAAGACAACCCATAGCATGAGAGAAAATCTTTGCAACCAACAAAGGTTTAATCTCCAAAATATACAAACAACAAAAAAGCAAACCCAATCAGAAAATGGGCAGAAGACCTAAATAGACATTTCACCAAAAAAGACATACAAATTATGTTTTTTGCCTTTTTAGCTAGCATGCCTTGAGTTTTTTTGTTGATGGGCAGATATAATGTGCTGTGTAAAAAGAACTGCAGTGAATAGGCTTTTAGTAATATAGTGGTGAACTGTGGGGAGAGAGGGAGAATTCCATAGTCCTATGGTTAGGTTTCAGTCTTTTGAAAACCTATGTTTCTGGATTGTGAAATTCACCAGTGCTTCTCAGTTTTGTTTTTTGGATGCTTAGTAGTGTTGGTGATGGGTGAGTATTGGTGTGATGAGAGGGAGCTAGAGTTGCGTATTTTCCTTCCCCCATGTGGAAGACTAGAGGGAGTTGGCATTGGTTGTTTCAATCCTCCTGGCTGGATAAGCTCTGAGAAAATTCCAACAGGTTAGGCTCTGGTAAAACAGTTTCTCCTGAGGGTAGGCCTTATTAAGAAGAATGGAATGTTCTGACATATTTCATAATGGTTCCCTCTTCCTGGAAGTATGAATGATTTTTTTTTTTCTCTCTAATATTCACTATAAAAACCCAGTTGAACTCCTTGAAGTAAAACTTAAAAAAAAGTTATCGCCCCTATCATTGGGCCCCACTGAGTTGTCCACATTGAGCCTCCAGAAATTTGTCATTATAACTAAGGTTTTTCTTCCCAGCACTGGTTCCCATGGAGGTTTCTACTTGGGGTTTCTGCTCTGATAAATTATAATTCTCTTAATTCCACATGTAGCTCTCCAATTCAAGGGGCAGTTGTTTGCCATGTGACCTTACTTCTTTGTCAGACCTAAGAAGAGTTATTGTTTATTCAGCTTTTTTGTTGTTTTTCTAAGCTCCTTATATACTAAACTAGAAACCAGAAGTAAAGCTAAGAATTTTAGGTACAGAATTATTGTCTTCTGGGCCTTCCAGATCCATCATGAATCTCCTGCATCATCTTAGTGAATCCCTAGGTAAAGCCACACCAATACTCACCCACCACCACCACTACTAAGCATCCCAAAATATTCATAATCCCTTGCACATATTTGAGTTCTTCTTCAAAATATATTCAGATTGAATATCAGCTAGGTATCCATTTGCTTTTTTCTCAGGAAAGCAGTCACATGTGCTTGGAGACTCTGTGTGATTGTAATTTATGGTACAACTTTTGTCTTGTTACTTTTATCTCCTTAAGAGTTTTATGAAATAGGATTACATTCTTTTGTGAGCATTTTTTTCATTTCAGGAAAATATATTTTGTAAAGGAAGCAATTTTGAAAGAGCTGATTGCTAACAAACCCCCATGCCCTCATGACACATCTTTGGTAATTGTCTTCCCTTGGATTCTAGCTAATTTTTGGTAGGAGTAATGGAGGTGGAAGGAAGCAGAAGGTTCAGGAGGTGCCAGAGAGGAGGCTGAAGGAAAACTCAGTGTGAGGAGGAGGCTAGAAAGAATCCAAAATGAGCCAAGGGATTTTATCTTGAGAATTATTGACAAAACATAAACAAAGAGTTTAAAATTTTCTTTTTAAGACTTTTTGCCTTAAAGATACTTTCTTTTACCTCTTTATGGAGGATAGCTATCAGATGGTCATGTTCAAATTTTTTACGTTATTTTATTATAAACACCTTCTTCTAAATGAACTTTGCTTTATTTCCTCTGTATCAAAGTTGATTTGCTAGGGATGTTTGATGAGGAAATATGAAGGTGGGATAGAATAGGATATTTGAAAAAACCTTAATCTCCACCTCACAATGGAAAAAAAATTTTCCTGATAATTGAAAGTGCCAGGCTCTCATCTCCTCAGCTGTGAGCATGGGTGTTCAAAAGCAAATCATGTTATTTTAAGAAAAATCAATAGGTCTCATAAAATTACCAGCCTCCTCATGAACACAGAACAGTGTTTCTGAAAGCAAATATGATTTGTTGTTCTGTTCTATATGTACATTTATAGAAATCAATGAGAGATGTGGAATAACCAGATAATTCTTTGGCAGTCCCTGATAAATCACTTTTCCTCCACTTGTGAAAGGATAAAGAATTTTTCATCGTGGAACTTCCAGAGTAAATTTCCACTGGCTTCTCTAGCACCCCAGATGCAAGAAGTACAACTTAAGCTCTGTTGTTCAGCATAACTTTCAGTCTGTCCCTTTAGGGTGCTAGGTACAAAACAGGCCACAGACATTAATTCTTCTGCACGGGCCATTTTTTCACCACTTAGGAAAAGGGAACACACAGGAGCCCCAATGGCAGTCACAGAGTAGCCTCGTAAATAAGAAACATTGGACTGCTTGTTGAGGGTATTTGAGCCCCATAGTGGATACTCTATCCTTTGGATTTGCCATCTATAAAACAGGAACAATCAGTTTCTTTCTCATACTAATTATAACACATGGAGATGAATAAATTCCACAAAATATCCTCCAAATTTATGTTACACTGTGGCTTCTGCCTACTTTCTTATCTCCGCCATAGCAGTTTTCTACATCTTTGCCCTGGAGAAATTACTAGGAAACAATGGAATGGTAGACAATGGATGGAGGGACGTAGAGGTAACGACTTAGGAACTCAAGTATTTCCACCAATTAAGAAATTGATGCTTCACTCAACTCAAGCATACATACTTGTTACCAGGTCATCTCTACCAGGCAGTTCAGCATAATTAGTTAATAATATAGGCTTTGTATCAAGCAGACTTGTGTTTGCATCTTGGCTCTACCCCTTATTCACTGTGGGGTCTTGGGCAAGCCACCTACTCTTTCAGGTTCAGTTTCTTCATCAGTAAAATGAGGCTAAGAGTGCTTTATTAGCTTATTTTCCTGGTTAAATGAAATTACCAGAGTTCCTGCTGTGGTGCAGTGGGTTGAGAATCTAATTGCAGTGGCTCGGATTATGCAGAGATGCAGGTTCAATCACTGGTCTGAGAACTTCCATATGCTGCAGGTGTGGCCATCAAAAAAAAAAAAGAAAGAAAAAAAAAGAAGTTAATGATGTAAGGGGTATGGAGTGTCCAGCCTCAAATAAATACTCTGCAAGAGGTAGTTGTGGTGGTGGCGGTTATGTGCTACCTTTCTTTGGAAACCATATATATTAGATGTTTGGTTTCTTTTAACATTATTGTTGAGGGCAGGTTCAGTGCATATTGTGTAAGCTGGTACAAAAAGGCCTGGGTCATGAGGACTTTAAATTTATTCAACCCCTACCTACATCAGCAAATCAAAGGTAAGGAGTATCAGGATCTGAAGTGCAGTCTTTCTGCCAAAACACTATGTCCATAGTGAGGCAATTGAATACCTGGGTTTTTTTTCATTTTTCAAGGAAGATTTTTGGCTTGATAGAGCTTCTACTCATCTTTACGAACACAGGCTGACTTTGGGTTATTACTCTGGATGCTAGAGAATTCCCAGGAGTTCAATAAATAGATTTTTAAACTCCTCATTAAATGGTTGTCATTACTAACTACTCGGAACTTTGAGCAAAAGTTCCTTCCTAACTAATTTGCTGATGGAGCCAGAGGAGCCACCCAGTTAATAGAACAGAGAACTTGTGTTTCACACCACTCACCCTTTATTAAGTGGTACGAACTGTGAGAGGGAGTGTTAAAGTATAGGTACAGAAAGGAGCAGAGTTCAGTTGCTTGGGAGATCATGGAAGCTACTAAACTTTAAATGGATGAATTCTGAGGGAGCCAATGTCCATATACAGCCCAGAACCAGGGCAGTAAACCTGTCAGCTTTTTCCAGTTCCTCATAGCTCCATCTCCTTATAGACTTTAGCAGTAGGCCTCAACTCACACTGGTTCTTGTGCCAAAACTGGTAGGGTCATGAGGACTTTAAATTTATTCAACCCCTACCTACATCAGCAAATCAAAGGTAAGGAGTATCAGGATCTGAAGTGCAGTCTTTCTGCCAAAACACTATGTCCATAGTGAGGTTAATGGCCTCACTTTTCAGCATTCCTTTATCCTCTACAATGATGGCTAAACTTGACTGAGTTAATCAAAATGATTGTTTCCACCACTGTTGATATTTGGGCTTTCAGTCCTCTTTGGGGTTGGAAGTGATAGAGTTAAGAGTGCCTCTCATTTCTTCTAGAATCACTGAGAGTCAATCATTCTTGCTCTCTGGGTCTCAATTAATCTTCCTGAAATGACCCAGAACAGGGGACTTCATGTTTCAAGGCGACACTAGCCATATGCTGGAAACTTCCAATAGACCAATACAGTTATAAACAATATTTGCATATGAGAATGATTAAAAGCCATCTGGGTAGAAAAAAGGGTGGAAGGAAGAGGAAAAAAAAAACAAGCGTTCTCAATACATCTGCCACTATTTGTGACAAATACACTTGAGGCCAGTGTACTGCAGTCACTACAGGTCAACCAAATCCATTTCCTGGCTGGTGCTTTAGCCATCTCTGAAGATGCTGTTTCCATATTTTGTTCACTCATGTATATAAGTTCATTTCCAGATCTAAGTTAATATTGCTTTGATAACAGTTACATCCTATTTCTTTTTTGGTTTATTTTTTATGAAGTAGGAGATCATGTGGCTTGGGAACATTTTACTCTGGCAATGCTCTTCAGGGTCTTCTTGCAGACTGAATCCCTGAGGCCTGATGGCAGGTCACAACCAGTTTCCTTTATGATGACACATTCTTATAGAAGACAGGAAAACTTGACAGTCTGACAGACACTTAAAACTGTGAAGATGAATAAAAGATACATCACTCCTGATGGGTATATGTAAAAAATAGCTGACAGTCGATGTAAGCAGTATTCTAAAAAACATACAGTACCATATCAGTGCTAGAGGGTGTTGGATACAAAAAAAGAGTTGGCAGATGGACAATTTCTGATAGTCAGGTCTATGTGGATGTGAAAACCAAGCTGAGGAGGAGTTTGTTAGTCCTCATTTGTTGCCCTGCTTTGAAAAATCACATTTGGAAGCTCTGCTTTCTTTCTCTTTGCCTTCCTTAAAGTGCTACATTATTAGCCAGTAGGTAGACTAGATGATGATGTAGGTGTTATGTTTAATGTGAGTGGTATCAGGTAAGAAATTCTAGCCCAGATATCTTACTCACTGGCTGTTGCTTTGCCTGAAATTCTACCACTAGAGATTATTATTTATTGTGTGTGAAGTGTAACCCCCATATACTTTCGGATTATTTAAAAGTCAGAGGCCGGCTTTCTGCAGAATCATATTACTGTTCATCCCTTTGCATCCCCAATTACTCTTTGGGAATTCTAGGTGCCAATGGCAGCAGGATCCTCAATACAGATGTCACCAAGAACATAGATACACAAGTAGATGGAAAGAGCTCTTATAGGAATTATGATACAATGAGAAATGATGGAAAGGTAGACCTGACCTTACTGAAATCTGAGGCTCAAGAGAGGAGGGCTTTGCAAAAGGGGATTTTTAGTCTGTTATAAGCAAAGGCCATAAAGACAATGACAGAATTTTCTTACCTGTGATGGATATGAAAAAGGGAGGTGTTTTGCTTGTCATCTATAAGGTACTTCCATTTCCTTGCCTTATTTGTACTTAGAATGTCATCATAGTTATTGGCCCTTCTAACAGTAGTCCTTCCATTTACTTTTCACTTAGTTTTTTTTAATTTTAATTTTATATAGGAGTTTAGTTTATTTACAATGTAATGTTAGTTTCAGGTGTACAGTAATGTGATTCAGATATATATATATATGAATATATATATATTCACACACATATATATCCATTCTTTTTCAGATTCTTTCTGCATATAGCTTATTACAGAATACTGAGTAGAGTTCCCTGTGCTATATAGTAGGTCCTTGTGTTGGTTATCTATTTTATATATAGTAGTATGTATATATTAATCCAATCTCCTAATTTTCCCTA
Organism: Phacochoerus africanus; assembly: GCF_016906955.1. NCBI lineage: Eukaryota > Metazoa > Chordata > Mammalia > Artiodactyla > Suidae > Phacochoerus > Phacochoerus africanus. Next base: position 96,452,747 of record NC_062560.1, read on the forward strand.
CCCCCAGCTTTCCCCTTTCATGATAAGTTTGTATTTGAAGTCCATGAGTTTATGTTGTGTAAATAAGTTCATTTGTATCACTGTTGTTTTAAATTCCACATATAAGTGATATCATATGGTATTTGTCTTTCTTAGTCTGACTTAATATGGTAATCTCTAGGTCCATCCATGTTGCTGTGAATGGCATTATTTTGGTCTTTTTATGGCTGAGTAGTATTCCATTGTGTATATTTACCACATCTTTATCCATTCCTCTGTCAATGGACATTTAGGTTGTTTCCATGTCTTGGCTATTGTAAATAGTGCTGCAATAAATGCTGGGATGCACGTATCTTTTCAAATTATGGTTTTCTCCTGTATATGCCCAGGAGTGGGATTGCTGGATTATATGGTAGTTATATTTTTAGTTATTTGAGGAACCTCCATACTGTTCTCCATAGTGGCTGTACCGATTTACATTCCCACCAACAGTGTAGGAAGGTTCCCTTTTATCTGTACCCTCTCTGGCATTTATTGTTTGTAGACTCTTTGTGTGTGTGTGTATGTGTCTTTTTTAGGGCCGCACCCACGGCATATAGAGGTTCCCAGGCTAGGGGTTTAATCAGAGCTGTAGCCACCGGCCTACACTGCAACTGCAGCCACAGCAATGCAGGATCTGAGCCGTGTCTGCGACCTATACCACAGCTCATGGCAATGCCAGATCCTTAACCCACTGAGCAAGGTCAGGGATTGAACCCACAACCTCATGGTTCCTAGTCAGATTATAGACTTTTTGATGATGGCCATTCTGAATGGTGTGAAGTGATTCCTCATTGTAGTTTTGATTTGCATTTCTCTAATCATCAGTGATGCTGAGCATTTTTTCATGTGCTGTTTGGCTGCCTGTCTGTCTTTGGAGAAATATCTATTTAGATTTTCTGCCTAATGTTTGATTGGGTTTTTTTTTTGTTTTTTTTTTTTTGTTATTGAGCTGCATGAGCTATTTGTATATTTTAGAGATTAATCCTTTGTTGGTGTTGTCATTTGTAAAGATTGCCCCCCATTCTGTGGGCTGTATTTTTGTGTTTTTTTACGAGTTCCTTTGTTGTGCAGAAGCTTTTAATTTTAAATAGGTGCCACTTGTTTATTTTGGTTTTTTATTATTACTCTAGGAGGTGAATCCAAAAAGATACTGCTGCAATGTACGTCATGTCAAAGAGTGTTCTGCCCATGTTTTCCTCTACGAGTTTTATAGTATCTGGTCTTATATTTAGGGCTTTAATCCATTTGGAGTTTATTTTTGTGTATGGTGTTAGAGGGTGTTCTAATTTCATTCTTTTATATGTAGCTGTCATTTTTCCCAGCACCATTTACTGAAGAGACTATCTTTTCTCCATTGTATATTCTTGCCTCCCTTGTCAAAGATTGGTTGACCATACATGTGTGGGTTTATTTCTGGGCTTTCTATCCTGTTCCAATGATCTATATTTCAGTTTCTGTGCCAATACCATACTCTTTTGATTACTGTAGTTTTGGAATATAGTCTGAAGTCAGGGATCCTGATAACTAGAGCTCTGTTTTTCTTTCTCAGGATTACATTGGCTATTTTGGGGTCTTTTGTATTTTGATACCACTTTTTTTTTGTCTTTTTAGGGCTGCACCCAGAGCATATGCAAACTCCTAGGCTAGGAGTCAAATCAGAACTGTATCTGCTGGCCTATACCACAGCCACAGCAATGCCAGATCTGAGCCATGTCTGTGACCTATGCCACAGCTCATGGCAACACTGGATCCTTAACCTACTGAGTGAGGCCAGGGATCAAACCTTCATCCTCATGGATACTAGTCAGAGTTTCATTACTGTTGAGCTATAATGGGAACTCCTATACAAATTTAAAATTTTTGTTCTAGTCTGTGAAAAATGCCATTGGTAATTTAATAGGGAATACACTGAATCTGTAGCTTACCTTTGATAGTATAGTCATTTCTGACAATATTGATTATTCCAATCCAAGACCATAGTGTATCTTTCCATCTGTTTTTGTTATCTGTGATTTCTTTCATCAAAATATTATAGATTTCAAAGTAAAGCCTTTTCCCTCCTTAATTAAGTTTATTCCTAGGTATTTTATTATTTCTGATGTAATGTTAAATGGGATTTTTTTCCTTAATTTCTCTTTCTGATCTTTCATTGCTAGTGTATCCTACCACTTTACTGAATTCATTGATGAGATCTAATAGTTTTCTAGTAATAACTTTAGGATTTTCTAGCAATAGTATCATGTCATCTGCAAAGAGAGAAATTTTACTTTTTTTTTTCCAATTTGAGTTCCTTTTATTTCTTTTTCTTACCTGATTTCCATGGCTAGAACTTCCAAAACTATGTTGAATAAAGGTGATGAGAGTGGAAATCCTTGTCATTCTAATCTTAGCAGAAATGCTTTCACCTTTTCACCACTGAGTATGATGTTATTTGTGGGTTTGTCATATATGCCTTTTATTATGATGAGGCAGTTTCCCTCTCTGCTTTCTGGAGAGTTTTTATCATGAATGGGTGTTGAATTTTGTCAAAAGCTTTTTTCTGCATCTCTTGATGTGATCATGTGGTTTTTATCCTTCAGTTTGTTTATATGGTCTATCACATTGATTTCCACTTATTGAAGAATCCTTGCATCACTGAGGTAAATCCTACTTGATCATGGTGTATGATCCTTTTAATGTATTAATGGATTCAGTTTGCTAGTAGTGTGATGAGAATTTTTGCATCTATGTTCATCAGTGATATTAGTCTGTAATTTTTTTGTGGTGTCTTTGGTATCAGGGTGATGGTGGCCTCATAGCATGAGAGTATGCCTACCTCTGCATTTTTTTTCCAATTGTTATAGAAGGATGGGTGTTAACTCTAAGTATTTGATAAAATTCACCCATGAAGCCATCTGGTCCTGGACATTTGTTTGTTGGAATTTTTTAAATCAGAGTTTCAATTTTAGTACTTGTAATTAGTCTATTTATATTTTCTATTTCTTCCTGGTGCACTTTTAGAAGGTTGTACCTTTCTAAGAATTTATCCTTTTCTTCCAGGTTGCCCATTTTATTGACATATAGTTACCTATAGTAGTCTCTTATGATCCTTTGTATTTCTGTGATGACAGATGTAACTTTTCTTTTTTCATTTCAAATTTTATTGATTTGAGCCCTGTCCCTTTTTTTCTTGCTAAGTCTTGCTAAAGGTTTATCAACTTTGTTGATCTTTTCAAAGAACCAGCTTGTAGTTTCATTGATCTTCTCTATTGTTTTCCTTTGTCTCTATTTTATTTATTTCTGCTCTGATCTTTGTTTTCTTTCCTTCTACTTACTTTGGGGTTTGTTTTTTTTTTCTTCTTTCTCTAGTTGCTTTAGCTGTAAGGTTATGTTGTTTTTTTTGATATTTTTCTTGTTTTCTGAGGTAAGATTGTATTGCTATAAAATTCCTTCTTAGAACTGCTTTTGCTGCATCTCAAAGGATGTTTTTGCATCCCAATGTTTTTTTATTAAATTTTTTATATATATAATGATTTTTATTTTTTTCCATTATAGCTGGCTTGCAGTGTTGTCAATTTTCTACCATATGACATGGTGACCCAGTTACACATACATGTTCTTTTTTCTTGATGTTTTTGTTTTCATTTCACTCTAGGGATTTTTTGATTTCCTCTTTGATTTCTTCAGTAATCTATTGGTTGTTTAGTATAATATTATTTAGCCTCCATGTGTTTGTGCTTTTCACGTTTTTTTCTTATAGTTGATTTCTAATCTCATAGTAGTCAGAAATGATGTTTGATATGATTTCAATTTTCTTATGTTTACTGAGACTTTCTTTGTGGCCCAGCATATAATCTGTCCTTGAGATTGATTCCTTCTAGTTTACTTTTCATTTCAGCTATTGTATTTTTCATCTCTGTTTGTTCTTTAAATCTTCTTGTTCTTTGTTAAACAATTCTTATATCAGTCTGTGTCTCCATTCTTTTTCAGAGATCTTGGAACATCCTTACTATCATTACTCTGAATTCTTGTTCCTACAATGGAACATATTTCTTTGCATCTCACTTTGTCTTGCTTTCTGTGTTTTGGTTTCTGTTCTGCAGACTTTAGGATTGTAGTTCCTCTTGCTTATAGTTTTTGCTCCCTGGTGGGTGAGGTTGGTCCAGCAGCTTGTACAGGTTTTCTAGTGAGAGGGACTGGTGCCTGCCTACTGATGGATGGAGCTGGGCCTCCTCCTGGTGGGCAGGGCCATATCAAGGGGTGTGTTTAGAGGTATCTCTGGGCTTAGAATTCCTTTTGGCAGACTGTCTGCTGATAGATGGGGCTCTGTTCCCACCCTGTTGGTTGTTTGGCATGAGGCATCCCAGCACTAGACCCTGCAAGCTGTTGGATGGGGCCAGTTCTCAGTAACAAAATGGCGATTTCCAGAAGAGCTCTCTCTGATGATTATTACCTGGAGCCTCTGTCACCAGTGTCCTTGCCCCCACAGTGAGATACAACTTCTCCAGGTAGACCACCAAGACACAGAGATAGGTCTAGCCCAGGATCCTATGGAGTCACTGCTTTGCCCTGGGTCCAAGTGCATGTGCAACTTTGTGTGTTCCCTCCAAGAGTGGGGTCTCTTTCCCCCAGTCCTGTGGAGCTCTTGCACTCAAGCCCCCCTGGCCTTCAAGGCCAAATGTTTTGGAGGCTCATCCTCTTGATGCCAGGATATCAGGCTTAGGAGCCTGACATTGGGCTCAGAACTCTCATTCCTGTGGGAGAACCTCTGTGATATAATTATTTTCCAGTTTGTGGGTCACCCACCTGGTGGGTATGGGATTTGATTATATCATGAAAGTGCCCTTCCTACCAACTTACTGTGGCTTCTTCTTTTGAAAGTTCTTTTAGTTTTGACCCAACTAAACCTCTGTCAGTCCTGAGTCATTAGCCCTTAGTGGGAAAAGACTTTCTTGGAATTATACATTCATTCTTAATTAATCTTCCCAAGCTCATTAAATAGTCATGATCATTATTAGTTATTTTATAGGGAAGGATATTGAGGTATTTAATTTTTTTTTAAGTGCCCAAGTTCTCATGACTAATATGTGGAGCTAATATACTGATAGAACTACGACCCAGATCTGACTTCAGACCTGGGATCTTAACCACAATATCCTTATATCTTAGTTATTAAAATAATAGCTTTCATGGATTAAGTGATCGTTATGAGTCAGATACTAAAACAAGCAGTTTGCATACATTACTTCATTAATTCATTAATTCTAGAATGCCTGTGCTCCATAAGGGCTTACTACTATTTTCCAATTCCCAGTGCCTGACATATAAAGGACATTCAGCCAAGATTTAGTACATGAATAAACGAATAACCCTCTGTGGTAGATATTAGTAGCTGTGTTTTTATGAATTAAAAAAATGAAGCTCAAGGAGTTCCCATTGTGGCTCAGCAGTAATGAACCCGACTAGCATCCATGAGGATGCAGGTTTGATCCCCAGCCTTGCTCAGTGGGTTAAAGATATAACATTGACATGAGCTGTGGTGTAGGTCACAGATGCAGCTTGGATCCCACATTGCTGTGGCTGTGGTGTAGGCTGGCAGCTACAGCTCTGATTCCACCTCTAGCCTGGGAACTTCTATACACCATAGGTGCAGCCCTAAAAATCCAAAAAAAAAAAAGCTCAAAGATATTAACTTACCTGAGTTTACTCAGATCTCAACTGGCAGAAGAAAAAGTTCTTCCACCTCATATCTAGTATCTGTCTCAATGTCAGGGTGTTGGAGAATTCCAGCCAGTGAAAATGGAGCACTCCAGCACTAATACAGAACTAAGTTTGCTACTGCAACTTGAGATTCTAGAGAATCCCACCCTTTCCCATTTGGTCTTTTCCCATCCCCTCTCCTCCAGAATCACTTCAGTTCTGAAGCTCAAGGCACAACATGTGAGAGGTAAGTAATTCTTCTGTCTTCACTTAAGGGAGGTTGAAAATACCATATCTTTAAACAATTCCTGTTGGGATTATTTTGCACTCATTTTCTTCCCAAATCTGGTATGTATGTGTATATATACATCCACACACACATACACATATATAAGCTTGGGCATATTTGAAACTCTTCTAAGAGGAGAGTATCCACAAACTAAATGGCCCATTCATCCAAACATAGTGCATTCTTAGGGGTCTTCGAGGCTGTTCCCTGCTCTGGTTAAGATCACCATAAGTCCAGGTCTAGGACATCCGACTCATGACCATTAGTCTTACTGCCACAATTCTTTGTTTATATTTCTATCTGGTTAACTCAGGCATCTGCAATTTCAAAACATGCTGATATACACAGGAGCAAGGCCAGAGTTTCTTCACTCACTTCAGGGAAGAATAACAAAAAAGATAAGTAGGGAATGGGAAACAGTAAGACCACCTTTGCTACTATCTAATTCTAACTATGTCTGCCATGGGCAGACATTATCAATTCAACAAAGAATTATTGAACACCTCTATGTGTAAAGAAGTATGCTAGGCTATAGGGATACAGAAATAAAATTGGGTGACTCTTATCTTGATTGGTTCATGGTCTAGTAGGGAAAACAGGCATATAATAATTATAAGTGATAAGAATGTTGCAAAGGAGAAACTAAGACAGGTTGTACTCAGTGGCTCAGTTTAAGCCACTTGTTCCAAACCAAGAATCACCTTCCAGTGTCTGCAGAAAATATGATGCTATCAGTGGCTTCTAGCATTGATGTCTGCTGGATGCCAGAAACTTTGCATATAGTATCTCATCACAGCTACTTTGCAACACAGATTTTACAGAGGTGAAAACTAATGCTCAGAGAGGTAACTTGCCCAAGGCCTCACAGCTTTAGCTTTGAATTCAGATTGGGATTTTTTTTTTTTTTTAGGGCTGCACTGTGGTATATGGAGGTTCCCACGCTAGGGTTCTAATCAGAGCTGTAGCCGCTGGCCTATTCCACAGCCACAGCAACTCGGGATCCAAGCTGCGTCTGTGTCCTACACCACAGCTCACGGCAACGCCGGATCCTCGACCCACTGAGCAAGGCCAAGGATCAAACCCGCAACCTCATGGTTCCTAGTCAGATTTGTTAACCACTGAGCCATGACAGGAACTCCTCAGATTGGGATTTTAATCAAAATTCTGTCTAACTCTCAAACCCATGATTTTTCCAGTTTCAAACTACTTTCAGGACATAGCATTAGGGGCAAAATTTTGAGGATTTTAGTCCCAGATCTAATACTGAATAGTTGTATGTCCTTAGACAACTCTATCTTTATCTGTTGGTGGGGGTGTTGAATACATGCTTTCCCTACTTCATTTATCAAAATGATAAATGAGACAGTAAGAGAAGATGTAGATCAAATAAAATGCTCTGCATATGTGTGGGATGTTACCAATTATTGAATGACATTAAAAGTTTGCTTCTTCACCATACTCTGCAATCCCTGCATTGCTTATTCAGTCATAGTCAAGGCTGGGAGAGGAAAGGCTAACTGGAAAGGGTTTAGGATTCAAACTTAGCAAAGAGAGTCATAACATAACCTGAATAATTTCCCACTTCCTGAGCCCTAAATTCTTCATCTCTAAATTTGGAACTTTTCTTTTTTTTTTTTTTTGTCTTTTCTAGGGCTGCTCCCGTGGCATATGGAGGTTCCCAGTCTAGGGGTCTAATTGGAGCTGTAGCCACCAGCCTATGCCAGAGCCACAGCAATGCGAGATCCGAGCCGCATCTGCAACCTACACCAGAGCTCATGGCTGGAACTTTTCTTTAATCTGTGGTTTTAGCAGACTTCTTATAATAGAAAAACATGATATGTACTGAGTTGCTTATATTAAGTTTTCTCTACTTTGAGCAGGGCTTCAGGTTGCTCACACAACACAGGGACCTGGCAAAGCAAAAAAAAAAAAAAATTTAAGTGGGCTAAGTTCTGTAAGCTCATCAGTTGCAAGTGGTATTCAGCACTAAGTGAATTGCACTTAATGAATTAAAGATGAAAGAGGCAGCAGGGAGCATGAATGCAGAAGAAGACCTTTCACTTCAAATTTAAAGGGCTAATTTTACGACTATTTGAGATCTGCAGATCAGTATTTTTCCATTCTTCCTCTAATTGTTTACTTGAAACAGCATATACAGTTTGAAATGATGGCGGCATTGGGAATGGCCAGAGGAACCAAGCTAAATCCTCAAATTGGTAAACGAGGCCTGCTGTATCTTGGTCACTGACTTACCAGAAGTCTTGCTTTCCTTTCACCACCCATATAATGTTGTTACCCCTCAGGGCCTGGATCAAATTGTTAAGTACAGCAAAGAAGCAACAGAGTCTGTCTTTTGGGGGTATTTCCTTAACTCCATGTAATGCTGTACGTTCAACCCTAATGATATGATGTCTACCTGATGGCAGATCACTTTGCCTTCCATCCAGCGTCCAGATCCTTGCCTGCCTGGAAAAACTCACTCCATTCCTTCAAGGCTTTCTTCTTTGTTGGACTCAGAGAAAAGAATAGTGCAAATGTGCTGTGTATTGATGGGATGATATCAGCCATGATTCTGGCTGGTGACTGAGCAGAATCATTCAGATATGTGATGTGGCTGCCGGCAGAGACAATAGGCAAAGGGGAGAAGGTAGGTGGAGGAGGAGACTGGGAAACACGACCTAAGGAGGAATGTTAAATAGGCCCATGGAACAGGAAGGCTTATGGAGCAAGGGTGACTCCTTAATAGAATGATGCACATTAGAAAGCAAAACTTGGAAACTGACAGGGAATATTCATAGAGAGTGTTCATGATGCACTGAACTTCATAAGCAGCTAGGACATGGGTCCAGCTGAGCCAGAGGGCAGGTTGAAGCTTAAAGGTAAGTATGAGGTCTTAGTTATAGCTATGGCCAAATTGATCCCAGCTGGGTTGCTCTAGTTCTGATATGGGGCTACAAGGATGGCTTTTCCACCTCACTCATAGGCAGGGCAGGGCAGAGCAGTGCATATGTCCCTTCAGGAACCACAGAGTCCTGAGAGCAGGGTCAACTCCATTGCTACCCTCCTTCTTGCCTCCAAGTCAGCTCCATGTCACATGCCTGAATCAGGTCTGCACTAGACCACAGTTTAGAGGTAACCATGCAGTCTCAAGCAATCCCCATATCACACACTCCAGGGACCACTTTTGGAGTCAAATCTTTTCTTTTAAAAATGTGGATTGTGCCAAAACTAAAAGGGCCTTTTGAAACTATTCAGCATAGAGGTTTTTTGTTTTTTTTTTTAAGTGTTGTTGGGAAATTTCTGCATCAGCATCATCTACAGAGCTTAATTAAAATGCAGATTATCTGGTCTCATCCCAGTTCCACTGAATCACACTGTGTAGGGGTGAGGCCCAAGAATCTGTGTGTTAAAATTCTTTGGGATTCTGATGTATCCATAAATTTGATGACCTCTGACAAATGTGGGATTTTTTGCGGGGGGGGAGCCCCCCCCAATATTCCCAAGGTAAAATCTCAAGATGTCTTACCACAGAATCATTAGAGGGGCCTATAAAAATTCAGATTCCTAGGTCTCCTCCTAACACTCCTAAATCAGAATTTCTTAATAAACTTTGAGAAACCCAATCCCCCCAATCCCTTCATTATACAGACACAAGAACTGACCCTGAGAGAGGAAGTGACTTTCCCAAGGCTCAGTATAGACAGTGGCAGAGCTAGCATCACACCCAAATCTTGAAAGTCTAAACAGTGTGCCCCTGTGGTCACCAAATGAGAGTTATGTCTCAGTTCAGCTTCTGTGGCCACAGTATCCCTTGGAAGATCTGGAGCTCAAGAGCAAGAATGCAACTGCTCTAGATAGTTGCATGACCCTAGGTCAAAGCTTCTCCTCCAATGGGTTATGTAGAATAGCTTAAAAATAAGGCAGTGTAAAGTCACAAAACTCTCTTATAAGCAGCAGGGTACTGCAGACTCTTCTCCAGATGGGAATTTAGGGTGCTCCAGAGTGGAGTAGTTTTACATCTTGGGAAACTCTTTTGCTATTTCTTGGGCCACTCCCACAGCATATGGAGGTTCCCAGGCTAGGGGTTGAATCGGAGCTGCAGCCACTGGCCTACGGCCTAGGTCAGAGCCACAGCAACGCCGGATCCGAGCCACGTCTGCAACCTACACCACAGCTCATGGCAACGCTGGATCGTTAACCCACTGAGCAAGGGCAGGGACTGAACCCGCAACCTCATGGTTCCTAGTCGGATTCGTTAACCACTGCACCATGACGGGAACTCCAGGAAACTCTTAACCATGGCTTTGAGCCAAATGGAACACAAATATAAAATGGCCTGCAGTAGTTTACTAAACCTATTTCTGTTGTTTTTGTAGTTGAAACTCAGAGGGATAAAGAAAAACATTAAGCATATGTCATTTTGTGTCAGATCTGGTCTAAGCTCACTAGTCCAATCCCTCAAGCCTATGCATTTGAGGCGCAAGCTCTGTCTCTTCTTCATCTCCCCAAGACTGTGGTCTGGAAATCCTCCAGACTGGCATCTCCGCCCCAGGATCTGCTGGGACAATCCAATAGAAAGCTATTGACCTCTGAAAAGAGAGCAGTTTCTAAAATGATAAGGCAAGGTAGATTTTCCTTGTGGGATTAAGCAATTGCCATTGACTAGAGTGTCATTGTATGACTTACATTTGGGTTAATGTTTATAATTTTAGCAAGTGTTTCACCAGTGCTACCTAATTAGAAAAATTAAATGATCTGCCACCTTGAATACATAATTCTGTAAAGAAACAGGAGATCTATACAGATATTCTGGACCTTCTGGGAGTAGAGTAAAAGGGCAGAAAGGCGGTACAGAGAAGGAAAAGTTATAATTGCACCCCCCAAAAAAGTTTGGTAGAATTCTGAAATCAAAAAGCTCTGAATAACCGAAACTTTTTTTTCTTTTCATTAATTTGCTGCCAAAACTCATTTGGCAGCAAAACCTGACCTGAACTGACATGAACTTGGTCTTTATCTCTTTTGGTATGAATATTCAGACATTTTTTACTGCAGAAATGTTAATGGCTTAATTATGGGATGCCTTCCCAGACACTACTGGGAGTATTATGTAATAAAACAGTACATACTCTGTGTTACCTTTCTAAAATCTGAAAATAATTTAAATTCTAAAACATAGATAACAGACTGTGGACCTAGAATAATGATAGCTAACATTTATGGAGCATTTATCATCCACATGAAGCTATGCTAATCTCTTTTCATCTCAATCCTTGTGACACCATGAGGCATATTAAAATAATTTCCATTTGAAAGTTTTGGACTGATTCCCAGAGAGGTTAAATAACTTGGCCAGAGTGACAGTACTTTTGGCCAAGCCAAGATTTGGACCTAGGTCAGTCTAACCTACATGCTAAACTCTTGCACTCTACTACCTGGGAGAGACGAACAGTTGTGGAGGACAGTGTGGGCTCTTTATGGAGCTAGAACAGGCTACTACCTATCCTATGTCATTTAAAGGCCAACCTCCTACCTCCACATATGTTCTTTCCCCATCCCTACTTCTCTGAGATGCTACTAATATGGCTTTATTCCATGCTGTTTGTATGGACGGCATTTCTCACAAAGGCCACGAGCATCAGAAATCTATTGGCCAGCTTGAAAATGTGTATAGCTTCCTGGCATCCACTCCAGATTTACTGAATCAGAACTTCTGGAGGCTGGGACCAAACTAATTCTTATACACATTAAAGTTTGAGGGAAAAAATGAATGCCTTGAGAAAGGCCATTCATTAGTCCTCAATAATTAATTAACATCTTAGCTATCAGTTGACACCTAGCTGGGTTGGCAGGAATAAATTCATGGATGGGTACCTGGAGAGTGAAAGATGTCCAAAAGGTAAATAGGAGACTAGATGCGTGAGATATGGAAAGGAAGAATGAATGGTGGTGTGACAGTACCTCCCTACTTTAGTGTTATGTGATAAGGGTAGAGCCTCATCATTGGCATTGTTCAGCTGCACCCAAACAATTTTAGAAGCAAGTCTCTCATTTGTTGTTGTCACTCAGAGTACCTATCTATTGTCTTGTTGGTACTCACAAGAACCCTTTGAAGTAGATAAAATAGTCACCCTCATTAGATAAAAGAGGAAATTGAGAAGAAAATGAGTTATTCGAAGTCATCCAACTGATAATGCTTGGGTAAGTTTCTAGCCCCTAATCTTATACTATTTCATTCTTCTAATAATATCTTCCATAGGTCTATAGAGGAAGTACCATCAAATAAAATCTAAGGAATAAAATCATGCATTCAACGATACACATTTTTTTTTTTTTGCCCACTGTTTGTTGGTCAGTTTAAGTGCATTTACATGTTATATTGCACAAGGAAAGAACAATGAGAGAATTACATTGCAGAATAGTTCAACCAATACACATTATGTTTGGGGTTTTTTTTTAACTTTTCCTGGTTGCCCTATCCTTGTTTATCAATGCCAAGAAGACTGCTGAACGTTTTGATCTTTATACTTTTAAAAATATTCTGTTCTTGTTTGCTAGATCCTCATCTCTTCATCTTGCTTGTGATGTCTTAATCATCTCCACGACAACCAAATATGACCTCAGACATGGACTAGAAAGCTAGAAAAAAAATAGACTAATTACCACCACAGTAATTGGATCCCCACAGCACTGCAGGCTATGATTGGAGCACTGAGGGTCAAGTCCAACTTGTGAGTATTCCAATTCTGGCTAAGTACTCTCTAGAACAGCACTTCTCAAACTTCAGTACGCAATTACCTGGAGAATCTTGTAAAGTGGAATACTGATTCAGTAGGTCTGAGAATATCCATTTCCAACAACCTGGCTGGTGATGCTAAAGCTGTTGGTTTTGAGTAGCAAGGGCCAAGAACCATCATCATGCCTAAGTAATGTAAGCAAATGAACACATATGTAGTCCTGGAGGAGGTGCTGTTTCAGACAGCACTTCTGATGAACATGCCAGCTCTTATATTAACTAGTTGTGTGACCTTGGGCAAATATTTTTATTTATCTGGGTCTTTGCTTATCTGTGAAATTATAAATTTGGCTTAGGTGATTTTTAAGATCACTTCGGATGGTAAAATTCTTTGATTCTCTGATAAAGATACTTTAGAACCAAAGGCTTTGTCTGAAGGCAAATTGTCCCTATATTACCAAGAAGGGGAGCAGGGAGAGAAATATACTGTATTTTTTTTATTTATCTTAATTCTATATCCCATATCTTCTGTATGTCCTAAGGTAATTTATTTTTTCTGACTGTGCAGAACACTGGCTCTCTCCATGAAGAAGAGGCAACATTGAGTAGTGGACAGCAGTTTTTTGCATTTCTTTCACTTGGTTCTCAGCATACCCTTGTGACTTCTTTATAGCCAACACCTTTGGCTACTTGCTCATGACACTGCATCTCTGATCATAGAGCTAAACTACTGTCTGCCTGTTGGTCTCTGGTACTGGTACTCAATTCTGCTTAGTCAAACTTGATTCCAGAAGATCCAATGGAGAATTATATAAACTCACCACCTACCTTACAGGTAGAGCATTCTTCCCTTCAGGCAGAGAATCTGATTCTGCAGCCACAAATGCAGCATGTGACTGAGGAGAACCCTGCTCTAAGGGGCCAAGTCATGTCTGCCCTAACCCCACCAATGATGCCTGTACCCTGCTCACTTGAGCATCTTTCCCAATTTCATGGTGACCCCACCAATATCTCAGAGTTTCTTGCTCAGATGACTACCTACCTGACAACTTTGAAGATCCCCAATCCTGAAGATAATGCTCATGTCAAGTTCATTTTTGACCACCTATCTCAGCAGATGGAAAGCTGTGGGGTCATATCTGGGCCTGACCAGAGTGCTCTGTTGAAGCAACATGAGAACTTTGTTCTTGAGTTCCAGCAGTCATTTGGTGAGCTCACAAAACAGGAAATGAAGTCCCTGGTGACTAAGGTTGACAAAGGGGACAAATTCTCCCAGCAGGATACTACAACTTTCCAGCTCCTTGCTCAGAATCTGAGATATAATGAAACCAATCAGAGTTGTCACTTCCAAGAGGGATTTGCTGATCCCATTCAAGCTGAAGTAAGTGGCACAGATATGATGGACAACCTCCCAGACCTTATCACTCAATGTATTCAGGTGGACAAGAAACGTAGTGACAGGCCAGAGCTCCTACAGTCAGAGGCCCAGATCCCAGTGTTGGCTTCCCTGATCCACCACCAAACCCTCTCCAGCACCACAGGTCCACCACCTAAGGAAGACCCTGTACAGCTGCGAGGAAGCCAGCCACCTCTCACTCCAGCCAAACGAGCTCGCCAGCAAGAAACACACTCTTGCCTCTACTGCAGCCAGTCTGGTCATTTCACAAAAGATTGCCTTGCCAAACGTTCTCGAGCCCCAACAAGGACAAATAACTCATCTCAACAGTAAGAGGAGCCCAGGGATGTCACCTCCACCTTACTGATTTATATCCTGCATTAACATTTAAAATACAGATGGGGAACTATGATACCATTTTATAGTCATGAACTCACATGCTTCTGAGAATTTAAACAACCAGATCTTGATCATTTTGGTGACCCATCACCAAACCTGATCCAACAATGATGAAAACAGTCCTCAGGAACTTTCTGCAGTTGGGACTAATTTTCCAAGAGCACTGAAAGCCTGAAGGCAAAACTCTGCCCAGTCTCACCCAATGGAAACCACTCTGGCAATACTTTGGGATCTCCGTTGCCACCAGTGGGTGATAGATACCTGGGTTGACTTTGTTGGCCCAGGTCTTCTGTGCCTATATTTGGGCCCAAGACTTTCACTCATTCTAGTTGGTCTGTCTCCTAATTCCCTGTTGGTTTAGGACTCTTGGCTGAAGTCCCAATTGTGTTTCCATATCCTACCAATATTTTCAGACCAGAGGGTGAATCCTGTCCCACCTATTAACTAGAGTCCAGCTTAACACACACCAACCTTCATGGAAACACAGCTCTGCCATCTTTTCATACAGCTGCATATTTTGTTATCATCTGAAGACGTCTGCTTGGATCTCTTGGCTATTGACGCACTAGATGGTATGGCCTTTTGAGCACTTGGCTTGTAACTTTTGGTCCACATCTTTGAGAGTTAGCCCTTTAAGCAGGTACAGGTTTTTAGCCAAGCCCTCACTTACTACCCTTTTCTCCAACAACCTAATTCATGTTCTAGCAAGTCTTATGGCCAAGTAAAAATGCTCTAGGATAATGACCTCTGACAAGTGTTTAGGGAAAGTTGGGGAGTATATCTCAGCATAATTAATGTGTCTTAAGAATGTCCTTGCTGCCTTAGACAGGGGACCTGGCTAAATAAATCTCCTCTGAAGACTGAGAATCAGGCGCTTCAGTAGTTTCTGACTCTAGTGACTTTAGCATAGTTACCATCTAGGATCACTGCCCATTGACGTTAAGCCCCACCCCACCCCACCCCACTCTTTTTTTTTAGGGCTGCACCTGTGGCATATGGAGGTTCCCAGGCTAGGGGCCCAATTGCAGCTGTAGCTGCTGGTCTATGCCACAGTCACAGCAACACCAGATCTGAGCCACGTCTGTGACCTCCACCACAGCTCATGACAATGCTGGATCCTTAACCCACTGAACAAGGCCAGGGATGGAATCTGCGTCCTCATGGATGCTAGTCAGATTCATTTCCACTGAGCCATGACAGGAACTCCAAGCTCTACCTTTATAAATCATGTCTGCGGACCCTCATTTGTTTGAGAATCTTGAAGAGCAATTACTGACAGATTACTTTCTGAACAAAAGTAGTGCTATGCTGAAAAGGTACAAATCCCTAAAACATTAAGGATATTCAGTGGTAATTGGTAATGTTTTCTGGTAATTACCAGTTCTTTGCTCCCTGCTTCTTGGTGTTGATAAATGTCCCCATAATGGATCTCCTAAAGTAAAATAAGTAATTCCATATTTCCTAGCAGCCATCAAAGCCCTTCAGAACATGAAGTGCCTCTGTAGTTTGGCCTTATTCCTGGAGAATTATGCTACCTTTGATAGTACCTAAACTCAGCTAGGACCTTATTTACTAGGCTCATCCTGTAGCACTAACAAACAGATCTTTTCACCCATCAATGCCTAACTTGCCACTATGCCAATTTTTAATTTTATTCACAAGGAGTCTCCTTTATCAACAGCTTGCTACACATCCACCTTAATCTATATGCTCTCATAACAAGGAGACCTGAATGCACATATTCGAGTTGTAACAAGAAATTCCTACTAGTGTACTGGGTTTGTATAAGATCCTCTAAGTGGTAGCTCTATTTGAACTTCAAGTGACTTTGGTATTACTTGCAGGTATCCTGATCTAGCAGCACCAATTCTGTAATAAAGGACTAACCCAGTGGCCCCCAGTCACTTCCTTACTGACCCCAGTATGGTCCTGAAATGTTGACAGGAGCAGTTGGCTTAATCACCAGCATGTCTTTATCTTAGGACCACTTTTTTTTTTTTTTTTTTTTTGCCCATGGCATATGGAAGTTCCCAGGCTAGGGGTCGAATAGGAGCTACAGCTGCTGGCCTATGGACAGCTCATGGAAACACTGGATCCTTAACCCACTGAGCGAGTCGAGGTATCAAACGTACATCGTCATGGATCCTAGTTGGGTTTGCTAACTGCTGAGCCATGAAGGGGACTCCTATCATTGTGTACTCTATGTATATGTACCTTTTACATGTAAAGTTATGGCACTTTATTTTATCCAGAGAATGTTACCTCTGCAGCAACATTACCTTCTTCCTCAAGAAATCTTCAGATTTCATAGCCTCTCAGGACAGATAATTAATCCTGAGCTATGAACCTCAGCTCACCTCTTCTAGAAGCCTCTTGTTGATAAATTCTCAATGAAGGACCTCTTGTGCTCTGTGTGATACAATCCAAAAGCCAGATCGAGCATATGAATAGGATGCTGGGATAATACTTTACTGCCTACTGGCTAGCAACCACTTTGTTTACCACTTCAAAATTTTGTTATAGTGACATCATCCTCTTCAATTAGGATGAGTTAATTACTTAGCATAAAGAGAGTTACCTGGATGAGTCCCCAGAACTTCTATCTTGGTGAATTTCTCTGAGAGTGAAACGAATTAAAATCTACAGAGAACAAATGAGATGTACCTTACTCAACGATGTAGTCTGCTATTGCAAAAGCTTGGAGAATCCCTGGGTCCAATCAACATTGTGGTTTTGGGGGCCAGATCTGCTACATGATTGATGCCACCAAATAAGAGACAATCTAATCATTTTATAAGTTTGAAGAAGGAATGGTGTTCATGTACTCTAAAAAGGGGGTGCAGTTAAAGAACCATAGAGTGTCAGTAATATCTCTAGAGTCAGAAAGGGTATGTTGACCATCAGACAATTCAGCTGGTTCAGCTGCGGTGGGGTGGAGGCACCAGGCCAAAACCCAAATTTGTGTTATTGGCCATTAAGATTGCCACCTAACTTCCCTTGCTCTTACTCTATGCTCTAAGAGGTAATCTGTTTTAATTATTTTCCCATATAAACTTTGTTATGGGGAGAAAATTTGCTAACCAGCTGACATGAAGTGTCCTAGCCTACTTGGCAGTTAATTATCATTATAAATAAATCAATTGGTGTTTGGCTTATACATCAATTTTTGTGGTTTTAATAGCCTCACTCCTCTAGCTCCTGATCATTTCTGAGTACACTGGAAACAAGATTCTCACCATGCAAAGTCAGCATCATAGCATGAACCACAGTGAGACCATTAAAGATTGTCCTCCGTGGGAGACTTGCCTCAACACTATCCCTCTTTCTCTCTCTTATTTGTCTACAACCATCATAACATTTCTAAATCCCCATGGGTTTTCACTCCCTGCGCTTTCACTCACACCCAGCACCATGGTACCTGGCGTAAGTAATTGCTTCTTACAACACCGCATACTTCAGTCTAACCATCAGAATATACTGCCATGGAGTTCCCATCGTGGCTCCGTGGTTAATGAACCTGACTAGCATCCATGAGAATGGAGATTTGATCCCTGGCTTCGCTCAGTGGGTTAAGGATCCGGTGTTGCCATGAGCTGTGGTGTAGGTCGCAGACACAGCTCGGATCCTGCATTGTTGTGGCTCTGGCATAGGCCAGTGGCTACAGCTCCATTTGGACCCCTAGCCTGGGAACCTCCATGTGCCATGGGTGCAGCCCAAAAGACAAAAAGACCAAAAAAAAAAAGAAAAAAAAAAGAATATACTGCCATGGATGAAGACATAACACGTGATGGTAGATATGAGCCCCTGATAGGCACCTTTAGAGAAAGGAGTGTATGATCTGATTCTCACCACCTCCATTCTGTCTAGATGGCAACACATGAGACCCATATTGTTACCACTGTTGCCTCTATCTATGATGGTTAAAACAAATATCAGCCTTTTTTTTGGATCCAAAAAAAGATCTTCTGCCCCCAGCACCATCTTACCTATGACTATAATAGTCATCTCTGAAACAAATTAGATCATTTAAGGTATGCCAGCATCTTTGCAAAATCTAACACTTCATGCCCCTTGGGAGAGCTCTGGAAGCTTGTGTTATATCTGTGGAGCCTTCTACACTGGTGGACATGATTTATTGCCTCCCTATGAAGAAGCTTCAGGTCTCACTTGGCCAGGAAAATGGAAAAACATTCAAGGGAATATAGTGTCATAGATCTTCAATGTCACCTTCATTTTACAATGAAGAGTCATTGCCCACATTTTACAAACCAAAGTCCTGGAAGTGAGTTACACCATTTAGCAGAATCAGTAGAACAATCTGATATCCAGACTACTTTCCAGTCATTGACTGCACCTATAACTTTGAGCATTCATGCACTAAATTATTGGTATTACTTTCTGGTATTGGCTTTGAGTCTGCAGCATATCTGAAGCTGCTTCCTGTTCACTGATTTCTCGTACATACTTTACATGGCACTGGTTCTCTTTTATATCCAGATCAGTGATAAGCCAATTGTGATTGTATTCCACCAACCCCATTTACTTTTACAATGAAATACCATGTTGAATTTCAGTTTTCCCTATGTATAGAAGACATCCCTTTAGGCATAAAACCTGGCTTTGTGTGCATCTAGAGAAAGGGAACTAATATGTTACTCTATGCTAGGAACTATGCTCAGTGCTTTGTTAATGATACTCATTTAATTTTACATTGCTAAGGAATAGAACATCCATGTCTGTCATTTAATGCTTACCACACATTTCTCGGACAAATTTTATTAATTCAATTTAAAGATCATAAAATGAAGGTTTGCAGCAGTTAACTTACCTGCCCTAAATTCACACAGCTCACACAGCTGCTAAGTGGCAGGGCTAGGATTTGAAACCATTATCTTGGTAATGCCAGAGCTACTTGATCTCTGATAGAAGAGGGAAACACTCTAAGTCACACCCCTCCTGATCAGCCTAAATGAACCCACAAACATCTCTCAAGCCACTTAGCCCAGAATTGGTGTCCACATAGCCATGTTGAAATACATGTCATAGCAGTCTATAAAAGAAACACATAGCAAATCAGTGCCTTCCAGGACTTTGATACTCCATTTGCATTTCTAGCAGTTGTAGAAAATTCCTTGACAAATCTAAATACACTGTGTCTGCTTGATCTGACTGGGTAGGCTCTTGTTTATTGATTTAGGATTCTAACAAAGTTTTTGGCTATCAGAAAGCCTTCATATTTCTCTAGCTTGTCATTTCAAGCTATTGAGTTTTTTGAATAATAGCTCAATGATGTTTACAGAGTTTGCACAATGCCAAGTGACAACAAGGACTTTGAAGTTCTGATGGTTGTTACCTGCCATTGCCATAGCAATATAAAGATTAAAACAATAGTTTGTGATTAATTCTGACAGCCAGTTAGTTAGCCATTTAAATTTGAGTACCATCCTCACCAAATCAACCTCAGGGAATTTCCAGTCCAACAGTCTGAATCTAAGGGGCATTTGTGGGAAAATAGCCCTGTTCTCTTTTACATTAACCATGAGGTTAGCAACAGCTATCAAACATCATGCTCCTTAGTGACCCATGATGAGTCAATCGTGTATGTGTCTTTTATTAACCATGTTTTCAGTCTGTAACACTCCATGGGGACAGTGAAGACCACTGGCTTACTAGCTTCCATTTAAATCAAACTGCTGCTTATTTACATTAGCTTCACCTATGTATAATTTAAAGGCATCCCCCTCCCCATTCAATTGTCATAGGACATGAAATAGTCTGTCTTGATGCTGATCACATCACGCATGATTTTAGAGGCTGCCAATAATAATAATAGTCACTATGGGCTTACTGTGTACCAAGGAGGACTAACCGATTTATGTGCATAATCCTCACAATAGCATTACTAGATAAAAATAAGTAAACTCATATGGTTTAAGTGATTTGTCCACGGACTCAAGCTAATAAGTTATGGAGCCAGCATTCATCTCCTGGTCTGTCTCTCTGACAGAAAAGACCATGTTCTTGACCACCACCCTATCTCTCCTTCTCAGATTAACATCCCAGGCTGAAAGTCTTAATCTTGTATGCGAGCCCTCACCCATCTAGGCCAGTAATCTCTTCAGCCCACCCTTTCCAAACTTTCTCCATCACCACTGTCTTTAGTGAAAAATAATTATTCCCAACTTACCCAGAATTCCAGGTGTGGACACAAAATAAATTCGAACAAAATAACATTTTTGTTACTAAAACTTTAAAAAAAATATATCCAGTAATGTTTGGCCTTTTTGGGATTCATTGGTATCTTGAGGAAAGAGTCATTAAAGACCCTTCCCTGAAGGTCACTATTCTCTTTCCTGAGTTGGAATTGATGACCCAAATCCCTCTACCCTAAAAAGGTAGTTGGAATTTTTAATAAATGGGTATCCTTAAAACAACATTGAAGCTCATCTTCCTCTCTCACAAGTTTTTCCTGTAGTTTTTCCCCATTGGCTTTAATAATAATAGCTACCATGTACTGACCACATACTATATGCCAGGCATTGTCCTTTATGTGCCTTTTCTCTTAACTTGTACAACAATGCTCTTAGACATCTGTTGTTATTAGATTATTATTATTATTATCCCTAATTAGGCAGATGAGGAAATTGAGGCTTAGAGTAGTTAAGTAAAATATGCATGAACACAGAGCTAGTAAGTAAAAGGCAAGACTCAAATCTAGAGACTTATCTAACAGCAGAGCCCATACTCCTACGTAGTACATTACTATCCATCTACAATCAAATTCAACATACTACCACCTGTGTGCCAAATCCAGTCTACTGCCTATTTTTAAAAATAAAATTTTATTAGAACTTAGGCATACCCACTCATTTACATGTTGTCCATGGGTACTTTAATGCTAGGATATGCATGGCCCATGCAGCTAAAAATATTATCTGTTCCTTTACAGAAAGTTTCCTGACCCCTGATCTAAAACATATTAAAAACATTAAATCAAACCAGCCCTTGAGGCATCTCACTGTTTATATTTCTCCTTTCAAAAGACTCATTTATCCCTAGTTCTTGTTTCTTGCCTTAAATTAGTCTCATCTATATGATGAAACCTTAGGACTTTGTAGTGGCTTTCATAGGATGTTTTTGGTAGTCTACATATACTTCATTGGTGGTCCTTTATCAAAATGCATACTATCTGGGCCTGCTACAAAAAATTATCACAAACTTGGTGGCTTGAAACAACACAAGTTTATTCTCTCACAGTTTTAAAAGCTAAAAATCTGAAGTCAAGGTGTCAGCTAGGCCGAGAACCCTCTATGAAGATTCTTTCAAGTGGCTCCTGGTGATTATTCCTTAGCTTGAGGTAACTCCAATGTCTGCCTCCATCTTTATAGGGCATTATACTTTGTACCCCCATGTCTTCTTTCTTTATAAGGATACTGATCATTGGGTTTAGGGCCTATGCTAAATCCAGTATGATTATCATCTTGAGATCCTTGACCTAACTATCTGTGAAGACTATTTTCAAAATAAGGTAACATTCACAAGTATTAGAAGTTAGGACTTGGACATATTTTTGGGGGGTGTCCTTTCAAACTACTACAACCCTTTAACTAGATTCACCAATTTTTAAACTTTTGCCAGCTTTGTCTTGTCTCCCTGTCATCCTCAAGGGCATTTTTTACTGTTGAAAGCGCTGTGAACTTTTTCTTCTCGGTGGCCTAAGAGTATTTTATCATCTCCTTTCTCCTCCAAGAATTTTTTTAGCCATCTTTTAAGGTACGTCTGCTGGCAATGAGTGTTCTTAGTTTGCCTCATCGAAGAATGTCTTGATTGGTGGCCATATGATCCTATGATCCCACTCCTGAGCATATATATGGACAAAGCTATAATTCGAAAAAATACATGCATCCCTATGTTCATAGCAGCACTATTTACAATAATCAAGACATGGAAACAACCTAAATGTCCATCCACAGATGAACGGATAAAGAAGCTGTGGTATGTATATATATGAGTGTGTATGTATGTGTGTGTATATATATATATGTATACATACACACACAGACTCAGCCATAAAAAAAGAATGAAATAATGCCATTTGCAGCAACATGGATGGACCTAGAGACTATCATACTGAGTGAAGTAAGTCAGAGAAAAATATCATATGATATCACCTACATGCAGAATCTAAACTATGGTAGACACAAATGAACTTATCTACAAAACAGAAACAGACTCACAGACATAAAGAACAGACTTGTGGTTGCCTGGGGGTGGGGGCGATGGTGAAGGGATGGATTGGGGGTTTGAGATTAACAGATGCAAACTATTACATATACAATAGATAAACAACAAGGTCCTACTGTACAGCACAGGGAACTATATTCAATATCCTGTAATAAATCACTTCATTCTTTTTTAATTTTATTTTTTAATTGTTGAGTAATAATGAAATAATGGCATTTGCAGCAACATGGATGGACCTAGAAATTATCATACTAAGTGAATTTAGTCAGAGAGGGACAAACATCATATCATATCACTTATATGTGGGATCTTAAAAAAAGGGTACAAATGAACTTATTTTCAGAACAGAAACAGACTTGGAAAAACTTATGGTTACCAAAGGGGACAGGTCAGGGGGAGGGATGGACTGGGTGTTTCAAATGGAAATGTTCTAAAATTAAGTTGTGATGATGGTTGTACAACTATAAATATATTAAAATCCATCGAATTATTTTCAAAGTTTAAAGATTTTTTTTTTAAATCCTATAGTAAATCATAAAATAATATGAAAAAGAACACATGTATGTATATATGTATAACTCAATCACTTTTATGTACACCAGAAACTAATACAACATTGTAAATTGACTATACTTCAATAGAATAATTTTTTTGAAAAATTAAAAATTCAAAACCAAAATAAATGAATAAAATAACTCACTCATAGAGAAAAAAAAGAATATCTTGATTGTCCCTTAATTCCTAAGGGCTATTTTTGCTGGATGTGGGCTTTATGGTTGACAGTTCTTTCTTTTGACACTCTAACAATCTTGCACCACTTCCTTCTGTCCCCCATGGTTTCTGAAAAATCCACTGTAATTTGAATTATGTTTTTCCACTCTAGGCAAGATATTATTTCCCTCTTATTTCTTTCAATATTTTTTTCTGTCTTTAGTTTCCAGAAGTTTGACTAAGATGCGTCTTGGCATGTACCTCTTTAGGTTTATTTACTACTAGCTGTCATTCTTTTATTTTTAATCCAGTGACCACTATATAAATGCAAATCCCCCCTGGGAAGGGCCCCCATTAAGATTTGCCATTAATTTAGACTGAGTGTAAAGAAATGTACCACCCGATGCAGGATTGGAGTGTTAGTCAGACAAAAAAGGGTGCAGAAAGAGGAGGCAGAGTAGGAAAAGTCAACTCCCCTCTTCCTCCATGGGTTTTGCTGTTGGCCTTGAGTACCCAGAGGCCTGACCTTTAATGAGGACCCAAGATCTTATGTGTTTTGCTGTTGAACTGACAGGGTTTTGACACTGCCCCACAGCACTCTCTCACAGGCTGAGGTGTCTAGCCCATTTATCCTCCTGAGGACAGTGTTAAATAAATCAGTGGAAGTGGCCAAGTCCAGACATGCTGGCTTAGAAGACTCTGTTCAGTGGCATTTTATTAATACAAATAATTACATTTCCCAAACACAGTACATTATTCCCAGGCTAACATAGCAGTCCCTGAGCTCAATTCGGCATCGAAGCAGGAAAAATGGTTGCCAGCTTTAAAAGGCTTTTTAATTTATTTCTTTCCTGTCAAATACTGAGAGTCTGGCCTTTTACACATCCTCAAGTTTTGAATCTCAACACTATGTTAGCAATTAGGACTTGTTGAGACAAGTATTTTGAAAATACCACCCTAATGGCAGTTCCTTTCATCAGGAAAAAATAACGTGCTGTGTATTTTTTATAGGTGGGAATTTTAATAAAGTTACTGTTCATTTGGAGAATATGGACAAATTAATTTTGATGGCCCCAAGGCTGGTCAAATTACCACATAAGTCAGTGCCTATTTTTGATATATGGCCTTGATTAATACACAGATGCCTAGGGATGCAGACAGTGGAGAGTGTGAGGTAGGGATGAGCTTGACATCATTGCCATAAGCTTTATTTGGGGGTGATAGTTAGAATACAACTCAAACAATTGATGCACTTTGAGAGCCTACTATGTACAAGGCATGGCAGGAATGCAAAACTGGCTAATATATGGCCCTTGCCTATAAAGGGCTTAGAACATGGCAGGATCTATGAGACCTCTGTTCAGTGATGGAAATGGAAATAGCCACCTTTAACTGAGTGCTTATTTGCCCAGTGATGTACTTAGTGTTTTACAGGCATTAACTCAATTACTCTAAAAACCCTATAAGGTATATACAACTATGCCCATTTTACAGTTGCAGAAAAAGCAGCTCAGAACCAGTAGGCAGTGAGACCAGTGTTCCCACAGCCGAGATTCATACCTGGCTTTTTTTTATACCCTGACTCTGAAGCCTCAACTTTTCACCACTGTGACATAATTAAACCACAGGACAGCCCACAAGGCATATCTGTAAGAGATCTCCAAAAGTCAGCCAATTCAAGTGTTTCTCAAACTGGAGGGACTTGGGAGAGATTGAAGCCAATTAGAGATCCTAAAACTGAAGGAGGCTGGATGGCGGTGGCGAGAAGGCCAGCACCATGCTCTGAGAATCCATGCAAAGAGCAAGGCAAGTGAGCTTCCCTAACTTCCTGTTCCTAGTGCTTTCTCCAGTCATCTTCTCCAAAGCAACAAAGGAGACTGGAATTCGCCTACTTCAAAATACAGTTGACCTTTGAACAACAGAGGTTTGAAATGCACAGATAAATTTATATGTGGATTTTCTTCAATAAATATGTCCAGTACTACATCATGTTGAAATCTGTAAATGTGGAACCATGGAGGTGGAGCACCAGATATGGCCCTTGAGTGTCTTTGGTTCTGATATATGCAGGGGCTCCTAGAACCAATCCCCTGCTGATACTGAGGGATGACTGCACAGGCAGATGTCAACGCTACCAGAAAAATAAAGTTCAGGCTTGAATTGGCAGGCAGGACCTGCCCCCTTATTTCTCTCCGTTGCTTGGACAACTACTTATTAAGCAACTATAGGCAAGGCACTATGCTAGGCATAGGTAGACAAAGTAGAGACGAATAAGACATAGTCCCTATACTCAGTGAGATAATTTTCTAAGGCAGGGATCAATAAACTTTTTCTGCAATGATCCAGACATTAACTGATTTAGGCTTTGAGGGCCTTGAGGGCCATGTTGTCTCTGTTGCAACTACTCAATTCTCCTATTGTAGTACGAAACTAGCTATAGATAATACATGAACAAATAGACCAATATAACTTTATTTACAGAAACAGGCAGTGATGTGGATTTGACCTTTGGGCCACAGTTTGCCAACTCCTGCCCTAAGTCATAGGACTTAACCTTGGCTACAGGGTGGAATCATCTGGAGAGCTTTAAAAAAATGCTGCTATCCGAGTCTCACCTCTGGAAATTCTCATTCAATTGCTCTGGCATAGGGGTTAGATTAAGACTCTTTAAAAAAAGATCCCAGACGATTTTAATGTGCTGATAATATTAGAATCAATGCTTTAAGGGGGGAAAGACTTATTGATGGTACTAGCACAGAACATGGGCCAGAATGAATGTGTGAATAGGTACTATGAGAATGTGAAGAAAATAACTGGTTTCAACTGAGGAAATAGAGTTAGTATTCCTGGAGGAGGTTGCACATGAGCTAGCAAAGGAGTAAGAAAAAGGCAGTCTAAGCAACAGCAGGTTATTGCTGCTGCTGCTGCTACCACCACCACCCGTAATCATATGCCAAGTGCTTTTCTAGGTGCTTTCTATGCATTAAGACACTGATTTCTCACAACAACCTTCTGATTTAGGTATTATTATTACTATCATTTTATGGAAGAGGAAACCGGATCCTAAAGATATTGAAAAACTTGCCTTAGGTCACACAGCTCACGCATGCCCATGCTTGTTCTCTCTCTCACTCTTTCTATGAAAATGAAAATCATAGAAACAATAAACACAGAATACAAGACAGCTATAAGACATGACACCATAATCTATGTTACCTAGAAGAGAACATAAGTAAAACATTCTCAGACATAAATCATAGCAATATTTTCTTAGACCAGTCTCCTAAGGCAAAAGAAATAAAATAATAAACAAATGGGGCCTAATCAAACTTAAAAGCTTTTGCACAGAAAAGGAAACTATTAACAAAATGAAAAGACAAACTATGGAATGGAAAAAAAATATTTGAAAAGAATGTGGCTGACTAGGGATTAATATCCAAAATACACAAACAGCTCACACAACTCAATGTAAAAAACAATCCCCCCAAAATAGGCAGAAAACCTAAATAGACATTTTACCAAAGAAGACATTCGAATGGCCAACAGGCACATAAAAAGATGTTCAACATCACTAATTATTAGAGAAATTCAAGTCAAACTGCAATAGCTATCACACCACATTGGTCAGAATGGCCATCATCAAAAAGTCTGCAAATAATAAATACTGGAGAGGGTGTGGAGAAAAAGGAATCCTTCTACACTGTTGGGGGGAATGTAAATTGATGCAGCCACTGTGTAAAACAGTTCCCTTAAAAACTATGGAGGTTCCTTTAAAAACTAAAAATAGAGCTACCATACAATCCAGCTATCCCACTCCTGGGCATATATCCAGAAAAGATAAAAACTCTAATTCAAAAAGACATATGCACCCCAATGTTCATAGCAGCACTATTTATGATAGCCAAGATACTGTAACAACTCAAGTGGCCATCAACAGATGATTGGCTTAAGAATATGTATCATACACACAAACACACGAACACACACACAAAGGGATATTATTCAGCCATAAAAAAAAATAAAATATTGCCATTTGCGGCAATATGGATGGACCCAGAGAATACCATACTGAATTAAGTCAGAGAAAGACAAATATGATGACACTTATATGTGGAGTCTAAAAAATAATACAAATGAATCTATATACAAAACAGAAATAGACTCACTGACCTAGAAAACAAAATTTATGGTTGCCAAAGAGGAAAGGGAGGCAGGGAGGGATAGATTAGGAATATGGGATTAATAAGTACCAACTGATATATATAAAGTGGATAAGCAATAAGGATTTATTGTATGCCACAGGAAACTATATTCAATATCTTGTAATAACCTATAATGGATAATAATCTGAAAAGTATAAATATATAACTGAATCGCTTTGCTGTACACCTGAAACTAACACAATACTATAACCAACTACCTTTCAATTAAAAAAGAAAAACAATGTAATTGTTACCTTTAGTAGCAAGAAAGGGGTAAAGAGGCAGGACAGGTGCATATAAGTATATGTAAATGTGTTGGTAATATTCTAGTTTTATTTCACTGGAAGGTAGTTTCACATGTGTTTATCATATTGTATTTATAAATAAATAAATAAAGCCATGTGTGGTCGCATGATGATAACATATCATGCAGCAGCAAGTATATAAATAACCTGACTGTACTAGATGTAAAAAAAAAAAAAAAACCAAACAAACCACAAACACAAAGGAGGTGGGGAGAGGGATAGAGAGGAAGACAAAATGGAGGATTGGGAAGATTTAGGAGTATTTACCTTACAATGCTCCCAACTCACCCTTGGTCCCCAACAAATATCCACTGACCCACGTGTCCTATAAAGTTATACCAAAAATAGGATTTACCAGGGGCTCAGGCAGGCTTTATGTTTTGGGGAGGCCCTTGTGCCTTGAGGAATTGGCATTAACACTGGGAGGCTGTAGGCATAAGGTAGGGCAGCAGAAGTGAGTCTCTCAGGCTTTCTAAATTGATATGTCCTTACTCTTTGTTGGCAGCATCATAGAGAGGAGATCCAGAAGGGGTGGCTAACAACATGGCTCCCCTTGGTAGCCTGGCTCTACCTTTCCTTTCCTCTACTTTGTGCTGTTGCTTTGTCCTAAATGATCAGTTATCTGATCCCCTTGGAGATACAAGGGAGACATTGAAGTGGATGGCAGTTTGACCCAGAACTTTGATGCCTATTAACTTCCTTCATAGTTCCCTTCTTTCATTCATTATTGTCCTGAGAGCAGAGCCAATATCTAGGACTCTGAAGCAAAGGACATTGGCCAAGGACAGTTACTTTTCCTATTTCCTCAATTGAACCAGTACGCACAAGTGACAGCAAGTAAGGTAAAGCTGCAGCGAGCTTGTGATGGGGCCTCTAAGATATCCGAGAACACTCCAGAAATGGTCCCAGGTGGGTCAGTATAGCCTTAGCTATGCCACTTAGAGGGGGTCCACAATCTACTGGGCTTCCCTAAGGCTTGCCACAGCAGGGTTGGCCTTTCTCTGGCACTACCTGGCCTTGCCAGAGCTCTTTGAGGCACAAGCCCTGACACCACTCCCCATACCACCCCCAATGGCTCCTGGGTTGTCACCTTCTCATTCTCCCTCTAATACTTCTCCAAGTTTTTTCTTCTCACATCTCTATTTATGTTTTACCTACCTCTTGTGTCCTGAAGTTTTGCTTTCCTATTTTTCCCTTGCTTTTTCTTTCCTTTTTCCTTTTCTATTTCTGTTTTCATCCACTGTAGTGTACCCCATGCCTTTCTACCTTGGGTTTCACATCCTCTGGCATCACAGTGTTTCTACTTTTCCCTTCCCTTCCCACTCTTGTCTTTCTTTTCTCTCATAATTAACATTACTTTTTAGTTGCAGATCATCTCTCTCCTCTACATTTCCTTTCCTCCTCCCAGTCCCCAGTTTCTCTCATTCAAACCTAAAATGAATGGGAGCCCAATCCCTTAGACTACTAAATGAGGTAGGAGAGTTAGAACAGTCTAGGAAGTCCCTCTACTGGAGTCCTCAGGGAGGTATATTTTGGCGATAGGCACACAAAGCATTGTATGTAGGGGTGTGTGTTGGGGCCATGTTGTGGGTGGAAAGTGCTAAACTGGTAGAGCTCCCTAAGTTTGCTTCATCACCAGCCCCACAATGTTGGCTCTGGAGTCCATTCCAGGACCAAATGTGGCCATTTAACAGATGTCCCCGAGATAGAGACAGCCAGTGAGCCAAAGCAAAGGGTAAATGAATTCCCCAAAGAAATCATGGCAGACCATATTTATGAAGAGGTCAGGAAAGGTCAGCCAGCTCAGCAAAGGAAAGCAGCTGGTGGAGAGGGAGTACATGTGGGCTCCTTTTGTCTGCTTAGCAAATAAGGGTTAGTTCTGAAAATCACTTGGGTTTCCAAATGAAGTTTCTTTGGGCTTGTTGCCATAGCTCTCCTATTTAAGGACTCCTTGGGCATATGTGTCCTAGCGCACACGGATGCCAAGAGATGACCAGAAGAACCGGAGGGATGCAGTCGTGGGAGCAGGAAATTATTGAATATCTTAGCAAAGGAATTCACTCATTTTCCTCAGCAATTTTGAGAATAATAATAGTATCAATTACAACACTTATTGTGCACTATATGCCAGGGACTCATCTTTTTTATAAGAGGAAATTGAGGCCCAGAGAAGTCAATTAACTTGCTTCTGGTAACAGTGAATTAATGGCTAAATTAGTTTTCAAGAAAGTGCCCAACTTAGAATCAGCATTAGGAAGTGGGTTAGAATATAGAGTGACATCACTGCTAGGGACACTAGGATGCAGGATCAAGATTAAGTTGAGGCAAGGGAGGCACCTAGGGTGCCAAGTTTAGGGAAGTATCACTCTTAGGTGCTGACCTTGCACTTACACAGTGCTGGGAGTGAGTACCTCCCTAAAGTGTGAGCCCTAGGTACCTCACCTGTTTAATGATCATCCTAGCCCTGCTTAGATGGGTCTTTTTTTTTTTTTTAGTTCCTAGCTTGGAAATGAATTTTACACCTGAATGGATAGGAGATGAAGGGAGAAGAATGTGAGAAAGACTTCAAGGGAGGTTTTATGGGCCAAATCTGGAAATCATGCGCACCCCTTCCATCCACATTCCATTGGCCAGAATTCAGTCACACGGCCCTACCTAACTTCAATGCAGTCTTACAGGGCCCCAAAGGAGAGAATACAGATGATAGTTTGTGGTAAAAATTAACCCGTCTCTGTCACAGAGACATAACACAGAAGCCCGCATCCATGTGTAGATGTGGGTACTGTAAACAACAAGCATGCAAAAACAGAGCACGCAAGGGGGAGCCATACACAGTTTTAATCATTGACAGAGCTGAGATTTGAACCCAGTTCTACCTGGCCCTAAATATTACTACTACTAGTAATAATACCTAATATTTTCTGAGCACTTACCATGTCCCAGGCATTATTCTAAAGGACTTAGCATATGCATTAAGTCATTTGTCCTCACTAAACCCCAATGATATAGATGCTACTATTATCCTCAGTTTATGAAAGAGAAAACCAAGACCCAGATGAGTTAGGCAAAAACTTGTTCAGGGTCACACAGCTGGTGAGTCATGAAATTGGGATTAAAAACTCATGTTCATACCCAATATTTTGAGCAATATACTAACTAGTCTATGTGCATCTGAAGACATAAGAGAGATAAGAGAATTGGTTCTGTCCATGGAAGTAAGTGATTGGCTTCTAGTTTGAGAATCTAGGCATCTACATATGATATATTTAAGTAAAAATATGATACAGTATGCTTAGAGATAAGAATGTGTGGGGTGTATGTTGGTACTATGGGAGGAGGATTCATGGAATTGGTAAGACTAGAATAGTATTTACAAGGTGGGGTATTAATTACCATTGTTTTGGTATTGCTCTAAATTGGCTTGTAGTATTACCTTCTTAATAGCATGTGCCAAAATATCCCATTGGGGACATAGTAGTAACTGTCCTGAAAGTGAAAGGATGTAGAAAGCTATGCAGCTTCCAGGCAAGACATTCAGGAAAAATACTCCTTAATAAAATGTCATCACTGTCAGATATATACCATGAAGAACTGAAAAAAGGTGTTCAAACTTGTACACAAATGTTCACAATACTATTTACAATAGCCAAAGGGTGGAAACAACACAAACATCCATCAACTGATAATAAAATGTGATATATACATACAGTGGAATATTAATTAGCTGTAAAAAGAGGAAATTTTGACACATGCTACAATTTGGCTAAAACTTGGAAACAATATGCTAAGTGAAAGAAGCCATACCTCAGAGGCCACATATTAGATGCTTCTGTTTCTACAAAATATCCTGTATTGTTAAATCCATAGATACAGAAAGCTGAGTAGTGGTTGTCAGGAGTTGGAATGAGGGAGGAATGGAGACTGACTGCTTAATGGGCATGGGGTTTTATTCTGGGGTGATGAAGTAGATAGTAGTGGTGATTGTACATTATGTTAAATTTTATGTGTATTTAAGTACAATGAAAAAAAAGTCCAGATGCCCACTTATGCAGGGAGGGCCTTCAAGAGATTTTTAAACAGGATCCAAATGGACCTTGAAAATATTATGCTTAAAAATGATAATAAAGAGTTCCTGTCATGGCGCAGCGGAAACGAATCTGACTAGGAACCATAAGGTCACAGGTACAATCCCTGGCCTCGCTCAGTGGGTTAAGGATCCGGCATTGCTGTGAGCTGTAGTGTAGGTCACAGACATGGCTCGGATCCTGTGTTGCTGTGGCTGTGGTGTAGGCCAGCAGCTGTAGCTCCGATTCGACCCCTAGCCTGGGAACCTCCATATGCCGTGGGTGCAGCCCTAGAAAGAAAAGACAAAATAATAATTATAATAATAATAAATATTATGCTAACTGACATAAACCAGTCACAAAAAGACAAAAACTGTATGGTTCCACTTATAGGAAGTATCTTAACTAGTCAAATATATAGAGACAAAAAGTAGAATGATGATCACTAGGAGCTGGGTGAGGAGGAAATAGGGAATTATTGTTTAGTGCATATAGAGTTCAGTTTTGCAAGATGAAAAATTCTGAAGATATGATGCACAACAATGTGAATATTCTTAACACTACAGAAATGTACACTTAACATGGTTAAGATGGTTAATTTTATGTTATGTTTCCATCACAATTAAACAACACATAAGGGATCCGAGGCATGTGAAATCCTAGGAATTCTGACTGTAGTAAAGATTCCTATAAAAATATTTATTAAAAAACCATATGATATCACTTATATCTAGAATCTAATATAGGGCACAAATGAACCTTTCCACAGCAAAGAAACTCATGGACTTGGAGAAGAGACTTGTGGTTGCCGAGGGGGAGGGAGTGGGATGGACTGGGAGTCTGGGGTTAATAGATGCAGACTATTGCCTTTAGAATGGATAAGCAATGAGATCCTTCTGTATAGCACTGGGAACCATATCTAGTCACTTATGATGGAGCATGATGGAGGATGATGTAAGAAAAAGAATGTGTATACATGTGTATGTGTATGTGTGTCTGTGTGTGTGTGTGTGTTACTGGGTCACTTTGCTGTACAGCAGAAGTTGACAGAACACTGTAAACTAACTATAATGGAAAAATAAAAATCATCAAAAAATAAAAATAAAATTTAAAAACCCCTTGTTTCTTAGAAGAAAAATCGATTGTCTTATCCCATGTTATTAAAGTTACCTGGAATGGAGTGATACCCTAAATTTTCTAGATCTATGTTAATATTTTCCTGTAGCTAAAGGGATAAATTCATGTGTTAACTTCCTAGCAGAACCTTGACAGCTGGAAGACCTCCTTATCTCCCTCCTTATTCCTATTTTCTGTGTGTTGACTGATTTATTGCACAGATCTTCATCCACCAAGAGAAATGATGGGCAAAAATCAATCAGTATTATTTCCTATGAATCAGCCTAGGAAGAAGCTTAATAGTGGAGAGAGGAGAATGACACTATTACTTCGGATTATGAATGGGTTTGAATAGAGGCAGGTGGAAATATAAATGATTATATATGTCCTTTCCAAGAAGACTTATCAGAGAGCTACTAGTCAGCCTGCCAGCCATAGTAGTTTCTTGATCCCTGTTCCATATTGCAAAGGATGGAAAGATTGGTATACTGCCCAAGATGGAGATTCTGGGAAAGCATGTGTGCTTTGGAGTTAAACAGCCCTGAGCTCAGCCACTTACAATCTGTGTGAACTTGGACTTGTCACTTAATCTCCACAGGCTTTAAAGATCCCATCTGTTAGGGATTGTTCTTTGTGGAGTGGTTTTGAGGATGACATGAGATAAAACATGTAAGGGCTTAGCCAGATTCTGGCACATGAAAAGTAGACAATAAATGCTTGTTATTTTCAGTATAAGAAGCTGGCCTCTACCTGCAAGAAGAATTCAGAAGCAATAATAGAGCTGATCAGTTCAGTCCAGAGAGCCACATAAATTTCCTTGTACTCTAAAACATCCAACATCCATATTTACCTCCCAGCCTGAGTAAGAGAACTTTAACTCTTTCTCTCTTTCTATCTGCCTTCTCTCTTACATCAACACAGGTTCTTGCTTACCCAGCAAATTCAGAGCTATAAGTTTTCTCCCCTGAATACTCCCATATTCAGGCTTTCCATTTCTTCTTTCAAGCCTTCTCTCAACATTCCCAATATCAAGATTTTCTCTCATACTTTTATGCACCATGTTCACTCCATCCTTTCAAATTGCTCCTGCATGCAGTCAAAAGTTAGTGCAAAATCTTCTTGCGTACTTTCCAAGCAGATAAACCCCTTTCACACTCACTCTCCCAAAGCTTTCAACATTTACAAACTGTTCTTTCTTTGCTGCAAAGGATTTAGGATTACATCTGCGTGCTCTTTTCACATTTTTTAACCATGCAGGCAGTTATGCTACCCATACACCACATTACCATTTGTCTAGATGGTAGGCATCTCAAGGGCAGCGATCATGATTGATGGTTCATCTTTTCAACAGATGCAACAGACCATGATATATGCAGAGGACCATCTGTGAAAAAATCTCTCCAGGAGTCAGGCAGGAAGTGTGCAGGTATTGTCAATTCAGACATGGATCAGACAAGAAGGACCAGCTAATACTCCATAGCATAAATCTTAAATCCTTGTGCCTTTTGCTACATTTCTTTGCAGACAAAATGCAATACTACAGGTTTAGACCTGTGAAGAGGAGGGAAATCCTTCTTCTAAGTTTAATTCAGATGCAGTTAGGTAATAACCTTTATCAGTGTTCAAGGTAGAAGTAGGAATTTTGCTACGCTAACGAAGAGGTCGTGAACCCTTGGCAAGTTCCTTAGTCTTTCAATTTCCACCTTTATACAATGAGGATGATAATAACAGTACCTAGTTTATAAGATTTATTGTAAGGTTTGAATAACATATAAATCAATTAGTACAAGTCCTGGCACATAATACCTACTTAATAAACATTGATGCTGCTGTTACTAATGATGATATTAAAATGACTTGCTTTGAAGAAAGTCTTAGCCTTTTTTTTTAAAGTATAGTTGATTTACAATGTTTCTTCAATTTTTGTTGTACAGCAAAGTGATCCAATCACAAGCACTTCCCTGTGCTCTAGAGTAGGAGCCCATTGCCCATCTATTCCAAATGTTACAGTTTGAATCCACCAACCCAAACTCCCCATCCATCCCACTATTAGTCTTTATACTGAAAATTACCAGCCATTTCAACTAGGCTATTTGAATGTTGGACTGTTTTTTTTTTTAAGTGTGTGTATAGGATAAACTATATTTCAGTATCCCTTCTGAGGAATTATGGCCAAGGGGCAGTATTAAATTTGTTTCTGATACTATAATTGAAAAATATAGCTTCACTAACTCCCAGATACCCCTGCTACTAGCTGTGGTAGACATCATCATCTTTCAGCCTCTAAGTAAAATCCTGAGACTCTAGCCTAGACAGAGGGCAAACTGGCCCAGGCAAGTGAGGTTAGGCTCCCTTAAAAACCCACTAGATTTCTTTCTGCAAAAATTAAGCATAATTCAAGCTCTGTTATCCTAAGGTTGAGATTCCAACAATCGAGGTTAACTTATCAGGTTAATGAAGTATGGCTCTAGTCCTTGAGCAATTTCCTTATGTGTATGGAAAACATTCTATTTCTGTCACCTTGCTTTTTGCCTTTCTCCCTTTCTCCCTCTCTCTCTTTCCCTCTATCCCTCCCATAGCTCCCTCCCACCCTCTCTACCCACCCTTTCATTATTATTTTGTATACAACCGGGGTTTTTAATTATATACACAGATAATAGAAAAAAGGCCAAAATTAAAGTCCATAAGGCAATCTCCCTTACACAAGCACTACTACTATTTGCTATGGCCCTCCCTAAAGCTTGCTTTTGCTGTGCAGTGGATTTTGTGTATAGTTGCAATCATATCAAAACAGTGTGATGTAATAGGAGAAAAATGGGCTGTGGGGTTGGATAAATTTGGGTCCATATCCTGGTTTGTCACTCATGGGCTGTGTGAATTTGGCCTACCCTCTTGATCTCTCTTGGCTTCTATTTATCAATCCACACAATGAAAATGACATCTACTTCACAGGGCTGTTGTAAAATTTATGGGCGATAATATGTGCAAAGATGCTTAGCACATAAAAGGAAGTTTTCATATAAGCGTTTCATTCCTCACTAATTGGCAATGCTTCATTCACTCAGTAAACAGTTGTTGAATATCTATAGTATGCCTCTTTGATCATATATCTAGTAATTTTTATACAAGGACCTATTTGAGTGCTATGTATTTTTGTTACCATTGATTTGCTTATTCTCTTAACATACACCACGTTTTAACTCTTGTCGCCTTGTAATACATGTTTTAATATCTGGCAGAGCTGGTCACTTTTTACGACACTTGTTCCCTTATTGCCTGTTTATTCTTATAAATTAATAAATGATAAGTTTATTTAATATTTAAATACTTAGAACCTTTAATAAAAATAATGTTCTTGATCTCTTAATTTGTGTAAAATTGCAATAAGTGGCAAAGTATTGGGGGCCAACTAAGAATATTTTTTCAATGTTCTGCACATTTAAAATGAGTTTTAACTTGGGCCATCTAGCTAAAATCATTGCCTAGTCAGCATTAGTTTCAGTTGTGGAGCATATCACAACCCAGGACTGGAATATTTACTACTTATTAATAATTTGACCTAGGACTGCTTCTTCATCTGTAAGATGAGGATAGTAATTCCTAGTTCATGGGGTTGCCATGAGGATTAAATGAGGTAATGAAGGAAAAGCTCACAGCCCCTGTGAAGTGTGCCATGAATGAGAGCTGGTTAAAAGCAATGTGATGTTGTATTTATTTCAGAGAGGTTAAGAAGCTAAGCCACAGTCACAGAGCTAGTACAGACTGATGTAGGCCTCAGTCCCAGGTTTGTCTGACTCCAAAGCCCATGTTCCTCTTATTATATCACACTATATCCATATGATTTTGATCACACAAATGATCCATTTCATTGCAAAAGAAAACTGTCAAATAGGTGCTCAATGAAAAGAGAGCTAATTATAATTAATATAATTGCGTAATTTTTAAACTGCAATATATTCCATGATCTTCCAAACCTACACCATCCTTTGAGCCTTGTTATAGTGTAGACTTTAGAGCCAGAAGACAGTCCCACACCATTTATGAAGGCTACTCCAACGAATTCACTAAAATGGTGGCAGAATAGAGCACTAGGTAACAATGGTTCCACACCACTTGGGTTGAAATCCAAATGCTTTCACTCACTTTCTATGACCAAGAGCAAGCTCCCCAACTGCTCTGTACCTCAGTTTCCTTATCTTTAAAACTGAGGTAAAACTGGTACAAACTCAATATAATCATTGGGGAGATTAGAAGCGTTAATACTGGGAGTTCCCACTGTGGTGCAGTGGGTTAAGAACCTGACTACAGTGGCTTGCATTTCTCCAGAGGCACGGGTTTGATCCCTGGTCTGACACAATGGGGTAAAAGGATCTGGCACTGCCACAGCTGTGACATAGGTCACAGTTGTGGTTTGGATTCAATCCCTGGCCCAAGAACTTCCATATACCATGGATGTGGCCATAAAAAAGGTGTTAATATTTTTAAGTACTTAGAAAATATCTGCCACATGTTTAGTGCTCCATGAAATACTAGGTGGTATTATTGAGATTAAATATTATTATTTGCCTCTCTTTGTTCTGAAATAAAAAAATACCTAGAGACAAATGACAACAAAGATACAATAATCCAAAACCTATGGGATGCAGCCAAAGCAGTTCTAAGAGGGAACTTTATAGCAATAAAATCTCACCTCAGTAAACAAGAAAAATCACAAATAAACACCCTAACCTTATACCTAAAGTAACTAAAGAAAGAAGAAACAAAACCCAAAGTGAGTAGAGGGAAAGAAATTATAAAGATCAGAGCAGAAATAAATAGAGATGAAGAAAACAATAGAAAAGATCAAGGAAACTAAAAGCTGGTTCTTTGAAAAGGTCAACAAAATTGATAAACTGTTAGTAAGACTCTTCGAGAAAAAAAAGGAGAGGGCTCAAATCAATAAAATTAGAAATGAAAAGGAAGAAATTACAACTGACATCACAGAAGTACAAAGGATCATAAGAGACTACTACAAGCAACTATATGCCAATAAAATGGACAACCTAGAAGAAATAGACATATTCTTAGAAAGATACAACCTTCCAAGACTGAAGCAGGAAGAAACAAAAAATATATATAGATCAATTACAAGTATTGAAATTGAAAAACTGATTTAAAAACTTTCAACAAACAAAAGTCCAGGACCAGATAGTGTCACTGGCAAATTCTATTGAACATTGAAAGAAGAGCAAACACCCATCCCCCATCCTTCTAAAACTTTTCCCAAAAAGTGCAGAGGAAGGAATATTCCCATGCTCATTCTATGAGGCCACCATCATCCTGATACCAAAACCAGACAAAGATACTACAAAAAAGGAAAATTACAGACTAACATTGTTGGTGAATATAGACACAAAAATCCTCAACAAAATATTAGCAAATCAAATCCAACTATATATTAAAAAGATCATACATCATGATCAAGTTAGATTTATCCCAGGGATGGATGAATTCTTCAATATACACAAATCAATGTGATACAACACATTAACAAACTAAAGAATAAAAACCATGTGATCATGTCAATAGATGCAAAAAAAGCTTTTGACAAAATTCAATACTGATTCATGCTAAAAACTCTCCAGAAAGTGGGCATAAAGGGAACCTACCTCAACATAATAAAAGCCATATATGACAAACCCACAGCTAACATCAGTCTCAATGGTGAAAAACTGAAAGAATTTCCACTAAGATCAGGCAAAAGATAAGGATGGCCACTCTCACCACTTTTATTCAACATAGTTTTAGAAGTCCCGGGCATGGAAATCAGAGAAGAAAAAGAAATAAAAGTAATCCAAATGGGAAAATAAATAAACTTCACCATTTTCAGATGACATGATGCTATGCATAGAAAATCCTAAAGGTCCTATAAGAAAATTACTAGAGCTCATTAATGAATTTGCAGGATACAAAATTAATACACAGAAGTATTTTCTTTTCCTATACACTAACAATGAAATATTAGAAAGATAAATTAATGAAACAACTCCACTTACCATCATATTGAAGAGAATAAAATACCTAGGAATAAACCTACCTAAAGAGACAAAAGACCTGTATTCTGAAAACTGTAAGATGCTGATGAAAGAAATCAAAGATGACACAAATAGTTGGAAAGAAATACCATGCTCTTGGATTGAAAGAATCACCATTGTCAAAATGACTAAACAACCAAGGCAATCTACAGATTAGTGCAATCCTAAAATTGCCAATTGTATTTTTCACAGAACTAGAATAAAAAAAATTAAATTTTTATGGAAACAAAAAAGACCCTGAATAGCCAAAGCAAACTTGAGAAAGAAATGTGGAGCTGGAGAAATCAGGCTCCCTGACTTCAGACTGTACTACGAAGCTGCAGTCATCAAAACAATATGGTATTCACACAAAAACAGAAATACAGATAGGTGGAACAGGATAGAAAGTTCAGAAACAAACTCATGCACATATGGTCAATTAATCTAGGAGACAAGAACATTCAGTGGAGAAAAGATAGTCTCTTCAATAAGTGGTGCTGCGAAAACTGGACAGCTACATGTAAAAGAATGAAATTTGAACATTCTCAAACACCACACACATAAATAAACTCAAAAAGGATTAAAGACCTAAAGGTAAGGTTGGATACTATAAAACTCTTAGAGGAAAATACAGGTGAAACATTCTTTGACATAATCGCAGCAATATCTCTTTGGATCCACCTCCTAGGATAATGGAAATAAAAATAAGCAAATGGAACCTAATTAAAAGATTTACACAGCAAAGGAAACCTTAAAAAAAATACAACCTATAGAATG
Organism: Phacochoerus africanus; assembly: GCF_016906955.1. Taxonomy (NCBI): domain Eukaryota; kingdom Metazoa; phylum Chordata; class Mammalia; order Artiodactyla; family Suidae; genus Phacochoerus; species Phacochoerus africanus. Next base: position 96,492,736 of record NC_062560.1, read on the forward strand.
GGAGAAAATCTTTGCAAACAAAGCAACAGACAAGGGATTGATCTCCCAAATATACAAGCCTCATATATAGCTTTATATATACAAAAAAAAAGCAATCAAAAAATGGTCAGAAGATATAGACATTTCTCCAAAGACGACAGACAGATGGCCAAAAGACACATGAAAATATGCTCAATACCACTAATTATTAGAGACATGTAAATCAAAACTACAATGAAGTATCACCTTATACCATTCAGAATGGCCATCATAAAAAGTCTACAAACAATGACTGCTGAAGCTGGTTAGAGAAAAGGAAAGCCTCCTACGCTGTTGGTGGGAATGTAAATTGGTGCAACCCCTATGGAGAACAGTATGGAGTTTCCTTAAAAAAACTAAATATAGGAGTTCCCGTCGTGGTGCAGTGGTTAACGAATCCGACTAGGAACCATGAGGTTGCGGGTTCGGTCCCTGCCCTTGTTCAGTGGGTTAACGATCCGGCGTTGCCCTGAGCTGTGGTGTAGGTTGCAGATGCGACTCGGATCCCATGTTGCTGTGGCTCTGGCGTAGGCCGGTGGCTACAGCTCCGATTCAACCCCTAGCCTGGGAACCTCCATATGCCGTGGGAGCGGCCCAAGAAATAGCAACAACAACAACAACAACAAAAAGACAAAAGACAAAAAAAAAATTAAAAAACTAAATATGGAACTACCATATGATCCAGCAGTCCCACTCTTAGGCATATGTTGGGAGAAAACCATAATTCAAAAAGATACATGCACCCTAATATTCCTTGCAGCACTATTTATAATAGCCAAGACATGGAAGCACCCTAAATATTCATCTACAGATGAATGTATAAAGAAGTTGTGGTACATATATACAATGGAATATTAGCCATTAAAAAGAACGAAATGACGCCATTTGCAGCAACACGAATGCACTGAGAGATTACCACACTAAGTGAAATATGTCAGATAAAAACAAATATCATATGAGCTCACTAATACCTGGAATCTAATTTTATTTATTTATTTATTTTGCTTTTTAGGGCCGCACCTGCAGCATATAGAGGTTCCCAGGCTAGGGGTCAATTTGGAGCTATAGCTGCCGGCCTATGCCACAGCCACAGCAACACAGGATCTGAGCCACATCTGTGACCTACACCACAGCTCACAGCAACGCCAGGTCCTTAACCCACTGAGCTAGGCCAGGGATCGAACCTGTGTCCTCATGGATGCTAGTCAGATTCGTTAACCGCTGAGCCACGACGGGAACTCCTGGAATTTAATTTTAAATCATACAAAAAAACTTACTCACAAAACAGAATCAGACTCACAGACTTTGAACACAAACTGAAGGGGAAATGTTACTGAAGGGGAAATGTTGGGGGAAGGGATAAATTGGGAGGTTGGGATTTGCATATTATACTACTATATAAAAAATTGATAAGTAACAAGAACCTACTGTATAGCATGGGGAAATCAACTCAATATTCTGTGACAGCCTATATGGGGAAAGAATCTTAGAATATATATATATATATACATACATACATATATATATATATATACACATACACACACACACATATATATATAAATTGACTTTACTGTACACATGAAACTAAAACAATATTGTAAGTCAACCAAAATTCCAATAATTTTTTTAAAGCTAAAAATAAAAAATATATGCATAAAAAATAAAATAACTTGGTGTCTCATCATCCTCATTGCTCTACAGAGAGCCATATTAAAGCTTCCAGCCCTGACAATTAATGACCAAATCCCCAGGAGCTCTGTGGCTTGCTTCACAGACCTGTGCTTCATGATTCTCCAGTGTGCAGGGCACAGAAGCAGAAAGAATGTAATGAGAATTCAATCTTCTGCACACAAAATCTGCAGGTCTGGACTCCACTGACCCTTAGCTGGATGTCCATGTTTCTGGTTCTCTTAAATGTAATTTCAAGAGAAGTTTAAAAAGTGATGGAAACACCTCAGGATTCAGGTATAGGGGATGGGAAGGAATTGGTGGGGAGGTAGTATAATAGAGGGTGGTCTATTTCAGGAAAATAAACTGTAGCCTTTTTACTAAGCCTGGGTAAAGATTTACAAAATGAAGGAGGCTGCCAATCCACAGTGTCGCCAATCCCAGCAAGCAGAGACTCTGTCATCATCTAAATTCAGGTTCTGGAACTAGACAGCCTGTGTGTGAATCCTGGCTCTGCCACTTGATAAATATGTGACCTTTCTTTTGGAAAGAAGGAGCGAAGAATCAGAAAGCTGATGCTGGTATTAGGAACATAGAGGGCTTTGGCTCCATATCCCCTACTGCTTTGGCCCCTTGTTATCTGAGATGTGTGACAGTGTCACCTGCTGCTCCCACTGTAAGCTGCTGGGGAGCCAAGACCTTGAGAAAGGCATGTCAGAAGCACTCAATAAAGTGCCAAAACAAGTGTTTTCCACTCACATTTTGTAGTTGTGTTGAATGCAGGATTGCATAATTAGAAAAATCACCTATAACTCCAGCATAATAGCAAACCCTAGAGTCTTAGCCAAATGTATTTTTGTTCCTCACGCCCATCCATAGTCTATGCAGCTCCAATCAAGCTTCCCTTCTTCTAAAGGATCATTTATTTCTACTGTTCCCTGGAGTTTTCTGCTTTCTCATCTAACAATTGGAGTTATACTACAAGGGTATAGCAGTGTGTTTTTGTTTGGGGGAGGGTGCACAGAGTGTGGCTTACTTACAAGCATACACATACATGCACACACACAGCCTCAAAGTGGACTAATTTTGTGGATTATTTAAATCGATCATCTACTGAATCCAAGGAAGCCGACTCATCATTTACCCTTCTCATTCTGTACTCAGGAGAAAAATTCCAAGATTCAAGCAGGAAGGAAGGGGGTTTGTTTCAGAAGATGACATTAAAAAAAAAAAAAAGGAATTACTTTGGCTCTCAAACCAATAAAAACTCTGTAGCTTCCTCATTATCTGTTCCCATGGTTTTCACAGCCACTCACCAGAGCAGTTAATAATCTAAAACATGTGCATGCATGTTGGTTTCTCTGTTTACTGAGATAGAGTCAAAAAACAAAGCTGGAAATAGACTTCAAGACTTCTCTCAGGCAGTTTCTGTCATGGCTCAGCAGAAAAGGATCTGACTAGTATCCATGTGGATGCAGGGTCAATCCCTGGCCTCACTCAGTGGGTTTAGGATTCAGCATCGTTGTGAGCTGTGGTGTAGGTTGCAGATGCAGCTTGGATACCTTGTTGCTGTGGCTGTGGCATAGGAAGGCAGCTGTAGCTCCAATTCAACCCCTAGCCTGGAAACCTCCATATGCTGCGAGTGCAGACCTAAAAAGCATGAAAAAGAAAAAAAGACTTCTCTCAGATGGACTCTTCCAGATTATGGTACCTCTGCCAACTCTACAGGCCTATTGGAGTTAAGGGCCAATCAGAATAGCAATTATGGATCATCATCGGCCTGACCCATGCTCCACAGAAGTCATAGTGTCTGGCCTGGCCCTTTTTCTTTCTCCTCCAAGTTAAGCAGAATTCATGGAAGTCCTTCCTTTATGGCGAAAATTCACTTTGTATTTGTATAGCACGTCATAGTTTATTAGGTGCTTCCAAATGCATTATCTCACTTTAGACCTGAAAATTCCAAGAAGTTGGCAAAGAAACTATTATTAGCCCTGTTTTATAGACAAGGAAGTTTAATCCAAGAGAGGCAAAGTGTTTCCCATGGTCATATAGCTTAAGAAACAGAGCTGAAAGTCTAATTCAGGATTTCAGATTCTAGGTCCTAAGTTCCTTCTATTTCTCTTGTTAATGAAACTCCTCTCAGAGCGTGCCTCTCTTCAGAACTCTGATGTCCTCCATCAGGTGTCAGATCTTAATCACCAAATGCTCCCTGGCTCAACCATTTTCAGGGGGCTGAGTATAGATATCAGAACCATATTTTAAGATTGACTTGGAGGTTGCTCCTTTACTCTTTTGTGCCACCTGACCCCTTGACATCATCTCAACTTTACAGGACCAATATTGGTTCCACTTCATGAGAGTATTTATGTCCTATATGATTGTTTACCAAAGGGCCACCAACTCTGGAAAATCAGTAATCAAGTGAACACGTCTCAATCATGGATGTCAGTCAGCCTCTTTTCCCCATCCCCTAAGTGCATACTTAATGAGCTCACACCTCAAGTGGTGAGCTTTATGACAGCAGAGAGAGAGAGGTTATGCCTGGCATCATTCACATGGTTCCCCCTCACCAAGGCTGATTTGGCTACTGTATCTGTTGGGTCCCCAAACTGCCGACAGTGGAGGCCCATGTTAAGCCCCCACTTGGGCCCCATTCTGCTGAGAGACCTGGTAGCAGGTCAGTAACTTTGGATGCCCTCCATTATGGAAGAGAAAGCCATTTGTCCTTTCTGGAAATAATACTTTGACATGGATTTGCTTTTCTAGCCAGCAATGCTTCTGCCAGCACTGCCATGCATAGAGTGAATGAATGTCCTTTTCACCGTCATTGTATCCCTCACAAGAAACCCATTTTACAGAGCAAGAATGAAGGTGATGGACCAATACTCACAAGACTCACTGATCTTACCACAGACATCATAATCCAGGAGCAGTTATTGTGCCAGAGCAGTGCAATGGTCTATTAAACACTCAATTACAGGGTCTCTGGGGCTCAAGATACACAAACTGGAGATGTTATCTTATAGGATGTGGCATGTGTTCTGAATCAGTGGCCAATAGACAGTGCTGTTTCTATTAGAGCCTGTAATCTAGGAACCAAGTGGTGGAAGCAGGAGTGGCTCTCCCCGCTATGACTTCTACTAACCTGAACACAAAATTGTATGGTTCAGCTGGTTTAGAGGTTTCTGTACTTGAGGAACTTATTCTTCTTCTGAGATCAGGTGCATTCAGAGTGATATGGCCATAGACAAGACATGCTTCTTCTGTACAGACACACAACAGCATGTCTGTTACTTAGAAGAGGAGCCAGCAATCTGGCTATTTTGGGTCGTTCATGCTACCAGAACAATACCCAAGATGGGACTTTCAGAGCTAGATGGTGACATAGGGTTGCCACTGTAGAGTAAAGGTGGGGAGGACCATGTTTGGGACACAGAAGATCCTTCAAGGCACTTCCTTCTGCTACCATCCCAATGATAAAGCTAGAAGAGAAGACCTGGACAACCACATACAGGCAGGACCACCAAAAGCCATGATACTTCAGGAATGAAGGTTTTAGGTCATGCCTGAGGTAAAGAACCTTTATCAGCTTAGATGCTGATTAAAGGGAAAAAGAAATATAGACCGAGTAGCACAAGAAAATTTCAGAAAGAAGACTGTAATATCTATCCATAGTTTCTTCCTTGCTGTTTCATATTTCATTTCCTCTCCCCATTCTACTATTTTATATACAGTGGTTCACTTTACACAGTCTCCAGTTTATAGAATATCAAGATAGAATCGTGAGGGAACCAGAGGACAAATGCACATCACCCAAAGACCCTGGATGGAGTTCTGGGTATAGTAACCAATCAGAATTTGAAATACCACTCTTTTACACATTTTTATTTATATCAGGAATAGTTGCACTCTATTATATGGAGGCCTTTGTGATTGTGAAGATTTTATATGAAAAAGGATATAGGTTGATATTGGTCAGACAAAAGTGTGGACATTAGACATTATCTTAGGATTGGTTCCTCAGAATGGGTTCCTGTGCAAGTAATTTTTTAAGAGAATGTTTTTCAGAAAAAATTTGTGGGGGCAGAGTTCCCTTGTGGTGCAGTAGGTTAAGGAACCAGCATTGTCACTTCTGTGGTGCAGGTTCAATCCTTGGTCTGGGAACTTCCGCATGCTGCAGGCACAGCCAAAAAGAAAAAATAGTGACGGAAACTAGGGAGGAAGGGGAAGAAGCCAGGCAGAGATCTAGCATTACCCTGATCCCATAGGTACATCTGGGTATATATAAATGGCTCTAAAAGAGTCCATTCTACCTTGTGACAAAAGTGATGGGGCTTTGTACTACCGCCTCAATCATTCATTGGCTATGGTCAGCCTTGGGAGACAGACATAACTCCTAGGTGAAGTGATTTCAATTGCCCAAGGGCAGTTGTAAAGAGATTAAAAATGTGAACTTTTAACAGCAGCACCCACAGCAGCTGGGGGATGTGCAAAGCAGACCACCAAAAGTTATCCCTGGGGTTCTAGATGGAAAATTTACAGTGTCTGCTACAACTGGTTGGCACTTTTGAACATGCTTCCTACGGTTTGGAAAGTCCTGACCTGAGAAGTCCCAGACTCCTCAAAGAAACCAGACATTTGCTTTCCAAGGCTCCTTAGTGCTTGAGTATAGGCATGTGACCTATGCTCTTTCAGTGATGTGTACCTACTCAGACCAGGAATTGGACACTAGTGATGCAGAGGAACAGATATTATATGGGATGCATTCAGGCCAAGGCAGGGGCAGCTCCATTTAATTTTTAGAGCCAGAAGTTGCAAAGGGTCTAGGGGTAGTGTCTTTTACCCACGGTGAATGATATTGGCAGTTGTCAATGCCCTCCAGATAAAGACCACTAGGAACCCATCTTGCAGTTTAACAAGTTGGGTTTATCACTCATTGCTGCAAGGGTAAAATGCATACCCTTTGGGGTATTAGGATTTAGGATTTGGATTTGTGTTAGGTGATTTGGTGGGGAGGGGTTGAGGAAGTGGTGTTATGTTCTGGATTGGATATTGTTAGCAACCAGTGGTAATTCCATGATTGGGTATCTTAATAAATCTTACCTAGGGGGAAGGACTGCCAACCCAAAGCTAAAGCTACAATTGATAAAGAATCAACAGTCATTCCTATTGGCCAGGGTTGGGGGATATCTGGTCATTTTTGTAATTTGGGTAGTGTTTAAATCTGTGTCTTAATCCATCACCACCACAGGGTGACCCTGCCTGATGCTACAGTTCTGTGAAATTGCTTATGTCTAACAGGAGAACACCAAGACCTAGCTGTGAGTGACTGACCAGCTCCTAGCAACACTGAGGCCTCAGTGATAGCATCAGGTTACCTCCCTTGTGTCAGGCTCTAGCCTCTTGCTTTCTCACAGCTCAAGCTGTGGTATTTGTGCCCAGCAGCAATGTCACTGGCATCTCCACTTTTACCTTGTGATTTTTGAGTGTTATTTTTGACTCCCTCACCTCCAAGTTGGTTCTCTGGCATTCTCAGAGATTGTATAAGCTTCTAACAAGCCTCAGTTTGTTTTCTGCCAAAACTAGTCAGGTTTAGATTTTATTTCTTTACAACTAAGAACCCTGACTGATATGCATCGCTTCCACTCCTATATACTCCAGCTCCCAGGACAGCGTAGATTGGCATTTCCCATTTGGACATAAAGGAAACAAGATTGGAAAGGGAATTTCTGGGTCCTTTGGAAAAGTGAATTGCCTTCATGACTCCCTTAGTACTGTTGCACTCTCATATTTGATCCTTGGGATAGGGCTAGCATCTGCAGGGGAGTTAACAGAGGAAGATATTGCAGGACCTGGGCCCCTGTAGAGAATAATCAGACTCAGTCTTTCTTTTATCAGGTGCAACCCCCTCAACATATCCCTACCACCAGCAAGGTAAGAACAGACAGGAAAAATGGCTAGGGGATTTTCTGCTATGGCACAGTGGGTTAAGAATGCAACTGCAGTGGCTCATGTCACTGTGGAGGCATGGATTCGATGCCTGGCCCTGTGCAGTGGGTTAGGTATCTAGCATTGCTGCAGCTGTGGTGTAGGTAGCAGCTGTGGCTTGGATTTGATCCCTCGCCTAGGAATGTCCGTATGCTGCAGGTGTGGCCATTAAAAAAATAATGTCTAGGAAATGAGAACTTGCATGATCAAGTTCAAGAGCACAGACTTGGAAAGCAGGGGAGGGAGACTTCATTGTGGCCTGCTGTCATTACAGAAGGCTTTATAGAGGCAGTCAAATACAAGGAGACCTTGAGGGACAAGCAGAAGCAATGAAGGAGAAGGACATCCAAATAGTGAGAGTTGGCTCAGCGTCCTAGTTTTGACTTGCAGCTGCTAATGACCCTAGGCTCATTGCTTGTGGTGACCCCAATGGATCAATAGGCCATAGTCTTGATCCATTTTACTGGCTCCAAACCACAGGATGGAGTACTAGATCTTTCTTCACTAGAATGTAAGCCCCCATAAAAGCTAGACATCTTTCCTTTTCGTGTTTGTATCAGTAGTTCCTTACATAGTGCTTGACACAGAGCAGACCCATATTAAATATTTGTTGAATGAACGGCTGAATAAGTAGATGAATACATGAATGAATCTTTTCTAACACTCTTTCCTTATGGAAAGAGACAAAAAAATCCTGCCTAGCTTCACCAAATTAATTTTTCTGTCTCTTCCAAAAGTACTCTACTGCTCTCCTGTCTTTCATGAATAGCTTCATTTCCTAGGCTCTCAGCTTGTTGCTGACAATTCTTCTGTAGCTTTGGTTGAATCCTTATTGTGCAACCAGCCCAAGAGACACTGAGCACAACTCTAGATTCTAGGCCAATTATACTCAGCAGAACTGAGGTATTAATTAGGACACAGGAAGTATTCCATTCCGAGATCTGCAGCTAACAGGGGAGGTTTTTCTCTGAGTCAGAGGCTGTTTCCAGGAACCAGAGAAAAGATGCATACAGTTCAATTTAATAGCACCAGGGCTTGATTCTACAGTCAATAGGCACATTTATGTCTGGCTTTTTAAGGGGAACAAGCATCCTGTTTACTCCTTACAAGAACAGTCAGATGTACTTCACTCTGACAGTAATAGCTGATCATCAGTTTTCCTTAAAGCTGTCTGAATTTACCTGGAAAGTTTTACTTGGGTACTACCTCTCACCCTGCCCTGAACACAGACACATCCCTCCCTCTTTCTCTCTGTATCTTTCTGTCACTCCCTCTCCCCCACCTTCAGATCTCTTGCTCAGGAAGGTAGTTTTTATTGCAATAGTTTTCAAAGCAAAAAGGGCCTTGTTAAAAAACTATGTGCTGGGTTATTTGAGTGAGGTTTGGGGAAAATGGAGAGCTGAGTTAGGTTTTTTGGACACAAAGAGGAAACTGGAGGGTATAGAAAAAATGATGGCAAGATGGTGGAGAGGTGGGGGTGGTGGTAAGGAAAACACACTGCCGACTTTACAATTTTCTTCAGGGCCATTATTGGACCCTTCCCTCCAGGGATTGTATTTAAGGTGACTGCAAATAACTCAATCTGCCTGTTTCTGCCACTTATTTGCTGTGTGATCTTGGGTGTATCACTTAACATCACTGTATTTCAGTTTCTTCATCTGAAAATGGGGATAATTATAGTACTTATTGGATTGTTTGGGGGATTAAAGAAATTAACATATGTAAAAGCACTTAAAACAGTGTCTGGCACGTAGTAGGTGCTATATAAATGATATATATGGTTGTTACTGTTTTTATAATTATTATTTGACATTAAGAGTATTTTGAGGGGAGTTCTCATCATGGCGCAGTGGAAATGAATCCAACTAGGAACCATGAGGTTGCGGGTTTGATCCCTGGCCTTGTTCAGTGGGTTGAGGATCCGGCGTTGCTGTGAGCTGTGGTGTAGGTTGCAGACATGGTTTGGATCTACCCTTGCTGTGGCTCTGGCGTAGGCTGGCGGCAACAGCTCTGATTAGACCCCTAGCCTGGGAACCTTCATATGCCGTGGGCACAGCCCTAAAAAAAAAAAAAAAAAAAAAAAGGACAAAAGACCAAAAAAAGAGTATTTTGAATCACTCTCACTATTCCTCTCTTCTCCTTGGAGCCATGTACCTTAAGAAATGTTTCTGTAATGATTTACATCCTTGCATAGACATAAAAATGTTGGGCACTTGTGCCATCTGGAATTGGAGCATACAGAACTGAAGTATAGAACTAGGTCCTGGGAAAAGACTCCAGGATCCAGAACTACCAGGGAACAGGGACTGCAAAACAGATCTGTAGTATCAGCTAGGATTTCACAAAGCCTATCCTTTAGCCACCTTTCTCAATGTACCTCTTAAAAATTCTCTCCCCCAGGGAGTTCCTGTTGTGGCACAATGGAAACAAATCTGACTAGTATCCATGAGAGATGCAGGTTCGGTCCCTGGCCTTGCTCAGTGGGTCAGGGATCTGACGTTGCTGTGAGCTGTGCTGTAGGTTGCAGACGAGGCTCGGATCCCACATTGCTGTGGCTGTGGTGTAGGCCGGAAGATGCAGCTCCGATTCGACCCCTAGCCTGGGAACTTCTGTATGCCTTGAGTGTGGCCCTAAAAAGCAAAAAAAAAAAAAAAAAAATTCTCTACCACAGACATGTCAACTTAGAATTCTTGGAGTTGGATTCAGAAATCTACATTTTAACAAAGTCTCCAAGTTAGATCGCCAGATCTAGAAAATAAAAATGCAAAAAGTTCACTTAAATTTGAAGTTCAGTTAAACAACAAATCATTTCTTACTACAAATATGTCCCATATATTGCAAACAATGTGTTTATACTAAAAGTTACTTGTTTATCTGAAATTTGAATTTAACTGGGCATCCTGTATTTTGTGTGGCAGATTGCACTTAATTCCAATGTACCCTATTTTTTTTGTCTTTTTTGTCCTTTTTTTTTTTTTTTTAAGAGCTGAACCCACAGCATATGGAGGTTCCCAGGCTAGGGGTCAAATCAGACCTGTAGCTGCCGGCCTACGCCAGAGCTACAGCAACACGGGATCCGAGCCGTGTCTGCAACCTACACCACAGCTCACAACAACGCCAGATCCTTAACCTGCTGAGCGAGGCCAGGGACTGAACCTGCAACCTCATGGTTCCTAGTCAGATTTGTTAACCACTGAGCCATGACGGGAACTCCACCAACCAGAACTCTTTAAATTGGCCCCAATTCTGATTTTTTTCCTGGAGCAAATGTCTGCAATATATGGGAAGTCAGAGGTGAATGACTTTTTAAATTTTTTTTTATTTTTATCTTTTGCTTTGTTAGGACCACACCTTCTGCCTATGGAAATTCCCAAGCTAGGGGTGGAATCAGAGCTACAGCTCCCAGCCTACACCACAGCCACAGCAACAAGAGATCTGAGCCATATCTGCGACCTACACCACAGCTCATGGCAATGCTGGATCCCTGACCCACTGACCAAGGCCAGGGATCGAACTCGCATCCCCATGGATACCAGTCAGATTTGTTTCTGCCAAACCACAATGGGAACTCCGAATGACTTTTTTAAAAAGCATCTGATGTATATCCAATAGCATTTCCTGCCCTTTTCTTCTACTCTTTTAGATTCTGTACCTGGGGCCTGCAAATTGTGAAGTAAAAGGACAAAGGAAAAGGACTTGGGCTTCTGGGCATGGGAAATTATGGGAAGGTATGTTCATGGAAGAAACTAATGGAAGATAAGGGATATTTTAGTCATTTCTTTTCTTCAGACCCATCTCCATGCTGACTTTCTATCTCTGGTGATAAGAGCTGTTCTCTTAGTATGGAAGAGGGGAGTAAATACTCCTTCATAAAGGGACACTTTATGTCCTTATTTTAGGCAAATGGGGGAGGGCAAAGAGCTCTTCCTGTGTTTGCTGCTTCTTAACTGCCCCTTGCTCAAAGTAGTCTTTATGCCAAAATGGCATATTTTGCCGTGGCCTATCCTAATCCCCCTCACCCTCATTATTTGGAGCCATTTTCACAGAGTTTCAAATTGCAGACAGAACAGAAAGGCAGGGCACTATAAATGTGCCTGTTGTCTTTTGTTTATCTCTACCTTGATTCAGCAGATAATGGGTTTCTTCACTACAACCCAGCTGGTCTTTTCCCAGCCCTGCCCTATAGGCTCCTTCCTCCGTTTGTACAGATGGAGAGCAACTTTATAATTCCTACACCCTTGTGGCTATTTCCTTTCATCATGGCTATTGCCAAGGTCTTAGGAAGCACTAATGTACAATGACGCTCACTAGTTTGAGGAGACTGGGTAGAGAGCCATGCCAGTTTTCCTGAAAGGAATATACTCTGAAAGTACCCCCTCCTTCCGTCATGTCAAATGTGTGCTGTATTGACAGGTCTTGTTTTCCAGAACCACACAGCAGCCATGGCATGGGGCTGTTATCTTCCCAGCACAGCCAGACTCTACCTCCTGTCTACTATCTTATCACATTTTCATTATGACCCAAATGTCAGCACAGAAGAGTCTACTTTCAGATGGATTAAGAAACTACTTATTCTGATGAGATGAATTCTCCTCAGTTCTGCAAAGATGAAAGGAATGCCTTTTCATGGCAAGGCCTGACTGAACACTGGTGCCAACAACTCAGGTTCTTTGCTATTTCTTCCCACAAAGCCCGGGTGGAGTGTCAAAGGGATGCTCCCTGGCCATGAAAAACAGCTTTGTCTTAGCTTCCTCCCACTCCCCGGCCCCCAGCACCATCAAAGCCCTTTGACTGAGAATAAACTAGAATGCGTAGCTTCAGCTTATTATGAAATGGCATTCCAGCCATTACAGAGATGAATCAGCTGCTGGTAGGAGACAACAGACACCACACAATAGCCATCCAGGGAAAATACACACACATATACACACACGCCTTATATTTCAAAACCAGTGGCATAATTGAGGTGTACAAAATGAAGAGGGTAAAAGAAAAACCTTATGCCCAACTGAGGAAATCAGAAATCATATTCCTCATAGTATTATGCTTTAGCATTCCCAAAGGCACTGGCCAATTTGTCTTGTGTGTGTGTGTGCGCGCGCGCGCGTGCATGTACATTCAGCCTGAATTTATTTGGATTTTTTCTTTTTAATTTTTTTTATTAAAGTATAGTTGCTTTACAATGTTTCTTCGATTTCTGTTGTACAGCAAAGTGACCCAGTCATACGCAGTTCCCTGTGCTGTGGAGTAGGACCCTATTGCCCATCCATTCCAAGTATAACAGTTTGCCTTGATTGAGAGTCATTGGTTGTCTCTTAGCTGTCCCCATATTCCACTGGACTATGAACTCCTGGGGGTAGGGGCTATGCCTTATTCATCTCTGTTATTTACTTATAGCACTTAGCACAAGGCCTGGTTTACAGTAAGTACTATATAAATAATTATAAAAATAAAAGTACCAGTGGAATATATACCAATGAACAACAGAAAAGAAATTACAGGACAACCTTCAATCTGGACCAAGTATCAGCAGTTAATCCCAAAGCAGACAAAAGCAGTTGTAGACTAGAGGAAACAGAAGTAAAAGAGCAGAAAAATGGGAAAACTGCAGTTTGGCCAGCATATGAGCTGAAAGTGATCTTGCCCAGTAAGAAATCACTAGAAAACTCAAGCTGTTCCTGGGGCCTACCAGTGAGAAGATTTTTTTAAATGGAAAGCCATTCTTGAAGATAACCACAATGAAAAGGAAAATATCATCTCACCCCTTGCTAAGTTCCACATATATTTTCAAGATATTTTCCCCTCCTTTTTCCCTCTGCCTATGACATTCCATCCATGCTAAGGCACAGTTCCACAGGTCTCCACAATATTGTTGAAATTCATGTCATGTGTCTGATCTCAATGCAAATGAGACCTACCTGAGGGGAACCACAGACATCAGGTTGTTTATGGCAATCCTCAAGTCTTATGTTTCTCCTCTGGATACTCTAAGCACCTAGTATAGTGTTGGGCCCATTATAGACACTTAACAAATATTAGTTGATTGCCTGCTTTATGAGGAATAGAAAACCAATCCTGCAGAAAGCTGGAGACGGTCCCTCTCCTGTAGAAACAGATTTCATTTGGCTCCATTAAAGACAAAGCTAAGCTTATCTCATGCCAAATGGGCTTGTTTCCCTTTGGAGACTGTTTTTCACTGCCTGGTGGAACAGCAAGTCTGTTATGATTAAAGAATAGAAAGTGTATCTACCTCTATTACAGGAAATTGGAACGAATGACATAAAACTCCTCAGCGAGATGACTGATGGATGATGTTTTCTCTTTAGTCAAGAAAAAAGGATTAGAAGTTACGAAGGAAACTTTAGATCCAATGTTCTTTGATTGTTAAACAATAATAACAGAAATCTGGCTTATTTCAAAGAACAGGCAGAGAGTATACAGGGATGAAGTACTAAAAGGTGGCAAGAAAAGTAAATGGACTAGGACATTCTCAGAGAGAAACTGATCAAAAGTGGGGATAAAAAATCCTGCGAGGGAATTGAAGTCTGGAAAATAAAAGTTGTGGAGAGAAGAATAAAAAATCTTGCCAGATTTAAGGACCTAGCACATCTGGGGATGGGATGAATTGAACTGTTGTATTATTGACCTAAAGAGGAAATTGCTGGTTGAAAAAACTAGAAGTATTAGTGACAATGAGTAGAAACTACCCTGGATTGGGATGTTCTAGGAAGAGGAGCCCACATCCCAGAATTTTCCATATACGTAATACACAAGGACACTTGTGGTAGGCAGCCTTGTAAGATTCCCCACCTCTCTCCAATGAGATACCTTCCAGTATTCATACTCCTGTGAAATTCCCTTCCTTTGTATAGTGCAGTCCCCTAGTTTGTGGGCTGGGTCTAGTAATTTGTTTCTAATTAATAGAAAATGACAGAAAATAGGGTATGTTACTTCTGAGATTAGGTCATAAAAGTAGCTTCCATCGTGTTTACACACTCCATCTTCTTCCCTGTCTTTCACTTGCTCACATTGATGAAGTCAGCTTCCATATTATGAGCTGGTCTATGGAGAGGCCCATGTGGCAAGGAAGAGAGAGAATCCTCTGGGCAATAGCTAGTGGTGAACTGAGGCCCTCAGTCCAATAGCTCTCAAGGGGCTGAATCCTGCCTACAACCACTGAGTAAACTTGGAAGTACATCTCGTCCCAGTAGAACCTGGAGGTGACTTTGGCTTTGGTCATCACCTTGTTTGCTGACTTTTAAGATGCTCTGAGCCAGAGAACCAAGTTAGGCCATTCACATATTCCTGACCTACAGATTCTATGAGGTAATAAATGTGTGATGCTGTAAGCTGCTAACATTTGGGATAATTTGTCATGCAGCAATGGATAGCTAATACAACAGGAAAAGCAGCCTCTGAGCTCATGCTCCAAAAGGGAAAAGAGGAAATGGGCACTATAACATTTTGATAATAAAAGTGGCAGCAAACATTAGATCATAGTGTTGATTACCACATGGCAGCAGGGGAGGGAAATACTTGAGAAACAGTATCCTAGAAAAGCCCCTTGTCCTGTTATTATCAAAGACACATAATAGCAGCAGAATCAAGGACTCAGAGAAGGAAGTTTTAACTAAGGGCCAGAGGCCAGATGCCCAAAAGAACTGACACCCTCGGTCACTCTCATGGTCCAGTCACCCCAGGCATCTTTACCAGAGGCCTGGTTCTGGGACAGAACTCTCTGCTGTGACCTCCTTTTCAAGTCTCCCGTTGAACAATGATGACTTAGGTGGGATAGGGGAAGAGGAAATCATCTGGAAGGTGAAAGGGGAATATTAACCTGAGAAGGAAGGTGAGCAGAAGGGTCACCTACAAATAGTCGTTGAGCCTGCTTCATTGTTTTTTGCGACAAGTGTTGTGCGGTGACGTGAGGCAGGATGAAAATCAGAGCTAAGATATCATCCATATGCTTCTATTACCAGTGCTCTAGCTACCCTCAGTCCTGATATTCTGATCAAAAGAGGGGGAGGGTGAAAGGGATTTTCAAAACTTGAGCTTGAAATGATTCATTTCTGCATCCTTGTTTTTGACTTCAAGTCTCTCTGGAGCAATGATGTCTTTGTACTTTACACACATCAGCACAGATCCCAATAACAATGATAGTTCTCTCTCGGTCCTACATCTCATCTTAGTAGCCTTGCCCCCACTGTCATTTGTGTCCTTCCACAATGCCAGGAAATAATTATCCAATATGTTTGGTTGTTTGATCCTCACCACAACTCTATGAGGTGGTTAAGACAAGCATTGTCATTCCAACTGCATGGATGAAAAAAGTGATACACAGCAAAGTTAATCAACTGGTATAATGGCACATAGCTAGTTAGTGGCAGAGTTGGTAGAGAAGTTAGTTCTTTGGATTCCTAGTCCACTACCTTAAAATTATTCCTGGAGTTCCCATCGTGGTGCAGTGGAAATGAATCTGACTAGGAACCATGAGGTTGAGGGTTTGATCCCTGGCCTTGCTCAGTGGGTTAAGGATCCAGCGTTGCCATTAGCTATTAGCTATGGTGTAAGTCACAGAGGCAGCTGGGATCTGGTGTTGCTGTGGCTGTGTTGTAGGCCTGCAGCAACAGCTCCAGTTAGATCCCTAGCCTGGGAACCTCCGTGTGCCACAGGTGCGACTCTCAAAAAAAGACAAAAGACAGATAAATAAATTAATTAATTTAATTAAATTAAATAATTCCAGGGAGTTCCTGTCATGGCTCAGCAGAAACGAATCCGACTAGGAACCATGAGGTTGAGGGTTCGATCCCTGGCCTTGCTCAGTGGGTTAAAGATCTGACGTTGCCATGAGCTGTGGTGTAGGTCACAGACACGGCTCGGATCCAACATTGCTGCGGCTGTGGTATAGGCCTGAAGCAACAGCTCCAATTAGACCCCTAGCCTACAAATCTCCACACGTCATGGGTGCAGCCCTAAAAAGACAAAAGACAAAGCAAAGAAAATAAAATAAAATAAAATTCCATGCTGCTTTTTTTTTTTTTTTCCATGCTGCTTTAGCAATAACTTGAAAGTTTTACAAAAATGTCAGTGCTCATTCCTGTACAACTATACTGGCACTTTCAATAATAAAAAGTTTGCTTTTCCTTACTGACCTAAGGAATGGCAGAAATAGTTAAACATGTATACAATAAAAATAAGCCCTAAATGCAGGTTTGGTGTTGCATTGGGTGACATCCAGAGGTTCCTGAACCGATGTCTCTCAGCCTTTTTTTTTTTTTTTTTTGTCTTTATGCCACTTGTTGGGCCACTCCCGCAGCATGTGGAGGTTCCCAGGCCAAGGGTCTAATCGGAGCTATAGCCGCCGGCCTATGCCAGAGCCACAGCAACGCAGGATCCGAGGCTCGTCTGCAACTTACACCACAGCTCATGGCCACGCCAGATCCTTAACCCACTGAGCAAGGCCAGGGATCAAACCCTCAACCTCATGGGTCCTTGTCGAATTCATTAACCATTGAGCCACGACGGGAACTCCTGTCTCAGTCTTTGAAAGCATTTTGCAAATGGTGATTGGCAGTGTATCGTAAGATATTCTTTAAAGAAAAGATGCCATGATTATATGATAAGGATATGATGGGTTTAACAAAGTTAAATAGGTTTCATAACTGTAGGACTTAGAGCCTTAAGTAAAATTCTATGCAAAGTAAATAGGCAAGATAAGTTTCAAAATATGTAGCCTAACCAATTTTATTTTATGATGGAACCCACTTTTCTCAGAGCATCTTGAGGAACTAGTGTGCATCAGAATAGAGTGTGGGAAATGCTGGTCTATGAACTGTAGACAATGTGCTTTATAAACGTACTATAAGAACACATATGTCTTCAGTCCTGAAAACCATGAAGGAAAAAGATTGCAACAAACACATGTAGAACTTATCTTGACTGTGGTACTCTGGGACTGGTGGAAGCAATTGCACATTGCAACTGTGTTAGAAACTCATGTTTGATTTCCAATAACAAGGAAAAGACCTTCTCCCCTAACTACTGGTGAAATGGAGTGGAATGAAGTTTGGGAAAGTGAGCAAAACACTTAAACTCTCCACTGAGCTGGCAGATATCTACCCCAGCATGCTTTCTAAGCCCTGTGTGCAGCCCCTAAACAATTATAGGTTATGCTCCATTATTCAGCCAAATAGCTCAGGAAGCTTCAGAGCCCAGCTAAGGTCCTGAACTTGATGTGTTTTGAAAGACGTAACCATAAATAAGAGACCAGTGTTAGGCCAAAGAATGTAGTCTCAAAACCCTAGAACTTTACAGCTGATTTTGTCAGATTACAGAGACCAGTGCAGGCATAAGTTGTCTTAGTAGACTTCTGAAGGGCGTCTGTGTAAGTTTTCCAGGACTCTTGGTCCATCTGAGATTGAAAACAAACATCATAGTACAGTGTTTTCTAGTACAGCAACTTTATCCTTGCTTTTACTACCATCTTTTTGAAAGGATGGTTTAATTCCCAAAAGCAATTGCCCCATCACTTGTCTTTACTTGGAAGTAAAACTCTGATTTAAATGTACAATCGCCCAGAATATTAGAGCTGAAGACCGAACCTCGTTATGACTCAATTTAATCCCAGTAGGAATTGTTTTTAAGACAAAAGGGAAAGAGTGCACATTAAGGAAAAAAAACACAGCTAGCTAACTTCTTCCTCTGATTGTGTTCTGCATTTAAGGGACAAAGGCTACCAGGATGTGAAAATGAAATGTGATACTTAAATGTCTGCCCTTCAGCCAAAACATTAATTAAATGGTTGCATCAAAACCACCTGAGGGTGTTGTTTAAAAATACACATTTCCAAATTGAAGGAACATTGTGGATCAACTCTACTGTAATAAAAAATTTTTTTAATTAAAAAAAATACACATTTCCTTTTCCACTCCCATGTATGAAATCAGAATCTCCAGAAACAGAGTTTAAGAATCTAACTTTTTAAGAATTTCTTCAAGTGATTCTGTTGCATATCCATGGTTAAGAACCATTAGATTAGATGAGCTACAAGATCTCTTCTAGAGCTAACATTTACAGGTGCCTTTAAATTAAAAAGGCAAAGACATAGATCCACCACATATTATGTGCCAGGAATGCTCCTCAACTTGCAGCCTTTCTTAACCAATGTTCCTCATCTGAACCACAGATCACAGAAAAAAGATTGGTCTGACTATTTTTTTGATTCTCCCAAAAATGATGCATAACAAATACTATTACAGATGCAGAGAAGTTAATGGATTCTGTATTCAACCATTGCTTTAGGGCTTAATTTTCTCAGGGTTACTAAAGGCTAGTAGTAGAGAAACAATCTGTGAGAACAAACAGATGAAATGACTGAATATAATGAATTTGTATTGTAGATGGTTCAACTATAAGATGATACCTCCAGCCTCCTGGCTCCCTGAGTGACTGTGTGGTGTGACACAGGCCCCCTTCTCTTTTCCCACATCTACACCGGAAATGCATACTAATCAATAAAGAGGTCACCAATGAGAGTTCAGGGTTAATTTATTACCACAGAGCAACAGTCTATCCTGACTAAAGCAAGAACATTAATTAATGTTTCTGAAGTTTGTTCAACCATAAAACCATTGAAGCGTTTTTGACAGGAAAAATAATAGGATAAACTGTACATTTTTCAAAGACTACTCGGACTGCAGGGTTGATACAGGATAGGAGGAGAGCAAGAGTTGACGTATCCAGATCAACTTGTTAATGAAATAATTATTGAATTAATGTGTTCAGTCAACAAATAATTATTTAAAGACTCCCGTGTGATAGCCACTGTGCTAGGTGTTAGAGATACGAAGATAAACAATATAATTATAGGTGGTGTTAAATGCTATGAAGAAAAGAGCAAGGGTGCTGTGAAAGAGAAAAAGGAGGGGTTATCTATTTTATACAGAAGCATGATGATAGAAGTATTAGACAAGCCACATGTATAATTTCTTAAAAAAACATTCTGGTTGCTATGGGCAGAATGAAGAGGCTGCAGTGGGACAAGACTCACCACTGATCCCATCAAGATTAGGTAATCCAGGCACGCAGACCAGGAGAGGATGAGTCAAGGAGCAGGCACAACCTGACCTCTCCATTTTGGAGAATTGAGACAAAGACTTGAATCAGTGGGAAGCTAATCAGTGGAGGATAGTCCTGGAAGCCCTGCACAAAGATACCTAGGGGAAATGGGAGCAGGTGATAAACTTGCTCTGACCTCGGTACATACAATTGTCAAAACCCATTGAACTGACACTTAAGGATTGTGCATTTTACTGTGTACACATTATACCTTGATAAGTTAAAACAATTACACTCAAGTGATTTATCTCCATCAACAGTACCTTCTGACAAAGAACGGGATCTGAACACAACGACATTCTTCTGAAATTCCAATAGAAAAATTTGACTTGGGTAAGGCCCAAGTGTGCTAAAGAGATATCAATTATTCAGAGAGAGGATGTTAATGCATGAAATGATTATATCACGTCTGATTGTTTACATGTTCACTAGCGGTTTTGCAACTAAAACCTGTGTAATCCAGACTTTGGATGATTGAAATTTTTTTTTTCAGACATCCAGATGGCTCCCACCTTTTACCCACCCCCATCCCTCTTCCACTACAGTCATAGTTTTCTCTTCTCATCATCTCACTTTCAGGATTTATTTTCTGGAGGAAACTAACTTTTGTGGCAGAAAAAAAAAAAAAAACCCTTCAATCAGAACAATTCTCAGAAATGGAGTCCCCCCACAATATTCATACATACTGGGAATCAGTCAATCAATGGTAGACCTATGAAGTAGGACTGAAGTACTAGAGTATACACAGAGACATGAACTAATTATACATTAATAGCAGTGTGGAATTCCCAGGTTTTTTAGAGAATCGCTGGTTCCCACTAGCTACTACCCTATGCTTTTCCAGAGTGAAAGAGCATTTTGAGAAGAGTATTGAATATGGAGATTTTTTTTTTATTTTCCCACTGTACAGCAAGGGGATCAAGTTATCCTTACATATATACATTACATTTACATTTTTTTCCCACCCTTTGTTCAGTTGTAACGTGAGTATCTAGACATAGTTCTCAATGCTACTCAGCAGGATCTCCTTGTAAATCTATTCTAAGTTGTGTCTGATAACCCCAAGTTCCCGATCCCTCCCATTCCCTCCCTCTCCCATCAGGCACCCACAAGTCTTTTCTCCAAGTCCATGATTTTCTTTTCTGAGGAGATGTTCATTTGTGCTGGATATTAGATTCCAGTTATAAGTGATATCATATGGTATTTGTCTTTGTTTTTCTGGCTCATTTCACTCAGTATGAGTCTCTAGTTCCATCCATGTTGCTGCAAATGGCATTATGTCATTCTTTTTTATGGCTGAGTAGTATTCCATTGTGTATCTATACCACATCTTCCGAATTGAATATGGAGATTTTCTTAGTGTCCTCTACTGTGTCTCCCTTTCCCTCAGCATTTATGTATTGCCATTTCCTCAGGTTTTCTTCTCCAGCTACATAATCTTCTTGAGTGATCTCATTCACTCCAACAACTTTAACTATTACAAGTAGGCTAAAGATTCCTATATCTTTTTTTTTGTCTTTTTGTCTTTTTTGTTGTTGTTGTTGTTGTTGCTATTTCTTGGGCCGCTCCCGCGGCATATGGAGGTTCCCAGGCTAGGGGTTGAATCGGAGCTGTAGCCACTGGCCTACGCCAGAGCCACAGCAACATGGGATCCGAGCCGCATCTGCAACCTACACCACAGCTCACGGCAACGCCGGATCCTTAACCCACTGAGCAAGGGCAGGGACCGAACCCGCAACCTCATGGTTCCTAGTCGGATTCGTTAACCACTGCGCCACGACGGGAACTCCAAGATTCCTATATCTTTATCCCTATCTCAGATGTATTTCTCTTAAAATAAGAATCAAATATCTAAAAGCTTGGTGGGCATCTGTACCTAGCCATTCCACAGAAACATCAAACTCAACAGCTCTGTAATTATCTTGATATTCTCTCCTAACTCTTGCCCCAGATGTTTTTCCTTTTGAATTTTCTCTCTATATTAATGACAGTATCCTCACCTAAGCTAGAAACCTAGAGTTCATTCAACCTCGATTTTTATTTTCCCTTCTCATCATCCCCTAACCTCGCTCCAATCATGTACAACATTGCATCAATTATATAAGTATCTTGTTTAACTTTCCCTTACACTCATTCTTAATGTTACTGCCTCAGTTTAGGATATTAGCATATTTCATTTGTTGCAATCATCTCCAAAGGTCTTCCTGTAGTCTGTTATCCACAGTACTGCCTCAATAATCTGTCTAAATATCTGTTCACTAGTTTTTCTTTCTTATTATATTGTGAATTCTTCAAAGGCAGAGACTGTTTTTTATTTATCTTTAAATCGTTCATACCTTTCATAGTGTTTGGCACAGAATAGGACAGATGGACAAATGAATGAATTATGAATTACAGAAGAGTCCAACATCATTCCTAAAAAAAATGATAGAAGTACTGTGGTGAATAAAACAAAACTGGACTCCTTTCTTTCCTCACAGAGCCAAATTGCCACCATATGTTGTCAGTTTTCCTTACATCTCTTCTTTATGACGTTTCCCCATTCCTATTGCCACCGTACTTTGAACTTTTGATGTATTACATTGCACGGATGTGTTTAAGTGTCCATTTATCCCAAGTGCACCTGGGAGAATTTGCATCCAAGGTCTGCAAAGGTAGCATGTCTTATTCATCTCTGCATCTGTAGTACCTAGCCCAGTGCTTGGCATATAACAGGTGATCAATGAATGTGGGATGAATGAACAAGATAATATAGCTCAGCTGCAACCTTCCTGTGGCTGGGTAGGGTCATATCCATTTTTACTACAGTCACCACTCAGATACACCGCAAACCTTGGGAGAACTCTATTTCCAGAGCTTTGGATAGAGCTTTATCCTCCTGGCTTCATCTGGGTCTTTAGTAACTATCAATCCATGATTACATGCACATTTGGTAAAATCCTTTAGAGTCAAGTTTGGTATGGAAGCCCATTTATACTGGCAATCCTTCTGAAACATTCCAGTGTATTCCCCACATCTAGCTGGGTGAATGCATGGTAAATATGGTTCACAGTAGCTCCAGACTGACCAGCTGAGAGTATGCTTTTTCAAACATACTTCACAAACCGGAACCTTTCAACTAGAATCCAATTGGGTGTCATTTTTTATTTAGCTAAATTAACAGCTTGACATCAATATTTTTCTCTCTCAGTAGATAAAACGTTTCCCTCTACCGATAATCCCTCTGTCTTTACAGATGAATACCCCATAGTAGGCACTCAATGAATATTTGATGATTAGAGGAAATATTCAGAAGGAACTCTACCACCATCTCCTGATTTGCTGTATAGTTTCTTCTCAGGAACATGTAGGTGATAGCAGGGGCTAGAGGATGGAAACCCTTCTTCTATGAACTCTCTCATACCAGCTTTCTCCTTTCCCTCACACCTACATACCCCCAGACCTGCAAACTACAAATACCACATTTTTGAATTCCTAATTTGGGAGCTTAGGTAACAGATTGCAATTCAGGTGAAGGTCTTTGTAAATTGGAGAGACTCCTGAATTTTAAAACAATAGCTTCTTTTTGAAATGACCTATGTAAATGACAACATGGAGAAATGTGTCAGCATCTAATTTCCAGGTTAAGGGGAAATCCAGTGTTTTTCACCAAACAAGAACTAGAAAATACCCCTAGCCAGTGACTCAAAAGACGGTTAAAGCTACAGTGTTATAGAAGACAACATGAGTTAGGTTGTGCCTGAGAAATTATGGAATTCAATTTCCTAATTCCACCGAGGCACCAACTAAGAGCCATGCTGCCATGACTGTTTCCAAGTGTCCTAACCAGAGCTGAACTTCCCTGAGGAGAGAACAATTTTACCTTTTCTGAATAATTTCTGGAATCTTACCTGCATTTAGTGCACTTTTCACAGGGACAGGCACAAAGAGACTTATGCCACCCTTATTATTCCAGCTAATGGGAATTTGCTCAAGCATGTTTTCCCAAGGTCCCCTAACCTACTCACTAGTTTATGTTCTGACTTAAATTCTTCCCCTGATATTTTAAAAATTATCACATTATTTCTTATCTGATTGTATCACTGGCTACTTCTTAACACCAAAAGGCCAAAGATACTTTGCCTTTATCAAAGACTTTTATAATTAAAATCTTACCCTCAGACCAAGAGCAAAAGAGAATCCCCAAGAAACTGAAACCCTGTACAAGTTCCTCAGTCTTGTTTGGAAATAAAAGATTTTCCTTTAGCCTCCCAGGCCTACTCTAGGTGTCAAAAGGCTGACTCAAGAGTTAACAGGAAATAGTGTTACAGCTAAACTGGTTAAAAGTCTCCATGATGTTATGTCCTGCCTTGGCCCACAAATTTACTCTAACTGGATTTTCACAAATGATTTCTTCCTTGCTTAATTGCCCTATTTTACTAATGGTGACTTTCTAGTTAGAGTTATATCACACCTGGTGTTTTCCTTTGAAACAGTCCCTAAAACCCCTTTCCTTTTATGAGCAACCTTCACTACAGAGAGAAGGTCAAGGTGCAATAACCCCAAAGACTACCAGAAACTGTCACTGGACCACCTGACTCCAGCCTTGATGACTTTGAAATGATCTATGGAGGGAGAAGGATGAAGGCACCCTAACCCTTATCAATATCCCTGTTTTTTTCTGAGTTAAATCTATAAAACCCCTTGCTATCCCCTCTCAAGGGAGGACACAGTTTTGAGGGTGTTAGCCTGCCATACCCTCCTTTTCCTGGCAAAGTTATAAATCTGTTCTTCCTGCTTCACCCAAAACTCTGTCTCTAAGACTTAAGTGGTGCCAGTGTACAGAGGCTGGTTTTAGCTACAAAACTGAGTATCTTCACTGGAGAGATCTTTGAAAGAACCAAGGTCGTGATAGAGGAGTAGACTGGAAAGTAGCTTCTTTCTAGACAGTAGCCAAGATAAATGACTGGAAGCCTTTCTTGTCTGAGGATAATAAGAAATAAACATCTCTACTTCAAACCACACAACACAGAAAAAAATCCCAGACAATATTCACTGCATTTTGCAGTAAACATTTAAGAAGCACTTATACATACCAAAAACTTAAAAAAAGGTGGGGTGGGAGCTGTGAGTTACAGAAATACCAAGGGGGAGGGGGAAGGAGTGGGATGGACTGGGAGTTTGGAGTTAGTAGCTGTAAACTATTACATTTACAATGGATAAACAATGAGGTTTTATTGTACAGCACAGGGAACATTATCCTATCACTTGGGATAGAACATAGTGGAAGATGATATGAGAAAAAGAATGTATATTTATGTATGACTGGGCCACTTTGCTGTACAGCAGAAATTGACAGAACATTGTAAATCAACCGTACTTTAACAAAAAAAAAAATTACTGTTAATCTCATCAAAAAGGAGACAGCATCTTGCCTTCAAGAGGTATGTAGACAAGTGGACTTCCCATGGTCACTAAGGCTTTGCATTACCTGGCCTCTTTTCCCAACTCATTTTGGACTACTCTTCTCATTGTACACCAGACACTACCATCTTCTTTCCGTGCACTCAGCACACAAGTTTATTCTTTTTATTGTGCCTTTGTATTTTCTCTTTCTTTTTCCTGGAAAGCCATTAACTCCAATCTTTCCCTACATGACTCCTCTTCATTATCATCAGTTCAGAAAGACCATCTCTGAACATTCTACCTAAAGGAATTCTCCCCTTTATTCTTTTTCTCAGCATCGTGTTTGTTTTCTTCAGAAAACTTGTTATAATGACAATTGTTTTATTTATTCTCTTGTTTTCTCCACTATAATGTAAATATTATGACAGTAGGCACAGAGTCTTGTTCATCATCTAATCCCTAACAGTGCTATCCCTGGAATATAATAGTGGCTCAAAAATATGTGTTCAGTGAATAAATGAGATTATAAGCCACACACATAAGTAACCACTATACAGTGCTGTGTGAAACAAATATAATGTGACAATATTGTACAGATTTACTTCTCTAAGGTTCATTTGCCCTTCTTCTGGCAATGGTCCTGATATTTCCCTTCCCAGCTTTAGCTCACACTAGCCTTAGAGGATGGAATATGTGACCAGGTCTAAAGTCAAGTGGTGTTTCATGTTCCCTTGATCACAATTACTGATTCAGTGGTTGGTACAATCAGAACAAATATCAGGACTTACTGGAAATGCTGAAACAAAGACTACTCTCTCCTTCCTTTGGCAGGGTAGGTGGGACTAGAACTAAAGCAGGCATCTTGAAATCATGAGGACAAGGAAGCACTTTGGAAGCTCAGAACCAGGAGAGCCCATTGTAAGTCATGAGTTTTGGGTTGGGATGGTACTTGAGTTAGACCTTGAAAACAGGTAGGATATTATTTTACCCAATGATTTTTTTCTCTTACTTTCTTTTCTCTCTTGTCTCTAATTTCTTTTCTTTCTTTCTCTAAATTTTCAAATTGGAAAGAAACTTAGAGATCTATAAAGATGAATGAAGCACAGAGAAATGAATTGTCTTGCTTACAGTCATGTAGTAAGTTAATGGCGGTGCTACAACTAAGGTCCAGACCTACTATCTCCTGAATTCTTTCTACTTTATAGGTAGGGTTTTGTATCTGTGCTTTGGCACAAATACACTATGCAAAATTTGGTATAAAATAAAAATATGCTAGTGAGATAATGATCTGTCTGTATGGCTATAGGAAAGGGTGTCAATAGGGGTATAGCAAGAGATCAGGCAGAAAAAAAATCAGTTTGGGTCAGGTTTTAGAAGACAAAGGGAAGCTATTCACAGTCTTTGAGTAAAAGTGCATTAGGATTTAGGTACCATGGAAGGTGAGGACAACTGAGTCAAGTAGACTAGCTAAGTGGTTGTTATACTAGCCTAGGAATGCCATAATATGGGACCCAAACCAAAATGGTCTGGGCTTTTTTAAAAAAGGAAAATAAGAGACAGATGTCCATAGCTGACCTCAGAAATACTTGTTTCACTGTCTAAAAGCAATTTCAATTATGTTTGCATTTACTTCTGTGAATGGCCATATATATGTGGCATAATAACTGTTCACCATTAAATATGTATCAAATTAATGATGCTGTAAAGCTTATTTAACTTTTACCGATACATTTTCCTCATTATGCTCACTAAGCCTTTCTGGATATGGCTCCCATTATGAGAAAAAATGGAGAGTGGAGAAACTCCATCAGCTACTTACTTGTCCTTTGGCTTTATCGTTTCTCACCTATTTGAAAGTTAGCTTTTTCAATCCCCAAACAAGAAGTGAGCTCCTTCCTGTGTCCTGTACAGAAATTTCGAGATAAACCCCATCAAGCAAAGGACAAGTTTACCCTATAAGTCAAGAACCTGAGCAAATCCAGCCACCTGCTTATTCTGTTGCAAGAATCAAAACGGGCCACTTCTCAGCTTCTCCACTGAGTACCCACCAAGATGTTGCTCAGCTGAGAAGATGGCCAGACCAGCCCTGGTGGTTGTGCTTTGCACTATACTTAGCAACATGTATGAGGCAACCCCCCCCCAAAAAAACCCCAGAAAAACCCTGTAGTATTAGAGAGGAGGAAACAAAGAGCCCAGGTGAAAACTGGAGCCCATTTGAGTAATCAATCATCAGATGAAGCTGAGCATTGCAGCTATTTATATGGGAATCTTTAGGTGGTAATAGCAACATGTTTATTCATGGCCCAACTTTTTTCTAGGTCAGATATTTCAAAGAACACACACACAATCGTACATATATATTTTCTTGCTCTCCCTAATCAGGATGCCTGCACTAGAAGATAAAGCAGAGCGGTTTAGAATGAAGGTGACAGAGACGAGCCAAGTGAAGAGGTAGGAAGGATAGATGGAATGCAATAAAAGTCAATGTAAGAGTGCTTACATTCCAGACCTGCCTATGAGAGTACCATTTTATGCCTGTTTTAGAGTAATAACTTCATTGTTTCACTTCAAAATTTATCCTGATTTAGAGAATAAATTATATGGTCATTCTATCAAGTCCATTATATTAAAGATAAATACCTTGCATTTTATAGCTCATAATTTTCAGTAGATTTTGTCATCCATTATCTCTAAATTTTTTTATTTTTATGGTTGAACCTGCAGCATATGGAGGTTCCCAGGCTAGGGGTCAAATCAGAGCTGCTGCTGCTGCCTGCCTACACCACAGCCACAGCAATGCCAGATCTCAGTTGCGTCTGTGACCTACACCACAGCTCACAGCAATGCCGGATCTTTAATCCACTGAGTGGGGCCAAGGATTGAACCTACATCCTTGTGGATACTAGTTGGGTTCGCTATTGCTGAGCCACAATGGGAACTCCCAATTATCTCTATTGATACTGAAAAGAATTTCATAAGGTGGGTACAGTGGGTACTACTAGATCCTTTTACAAGATGAGAACACTGAGGCCAAACATGTTTCTTTTTCCTGAAGATAATAAATGGCAGAAATGAGATTCCTGTTTTCTACACCTGTACTTTTCCCAATTGTACTGCATTGTTTCCCCATTATACTTAAGACACGTGTTTGATTCTAATGGGTCCAATAATTAGCATAAAGTTAGTAGGGCCAGCTGTGTCTTGCAATTCTTAGCCCTTTGATTCCTGAGCTAGACACAATGTTCATACAAACCTGAAAAGAGTGGGAAAATCATCTGTAGGTTAAAATGATGAGAAAGTGTAGAATTAGTAGAACCATGCCTTATTATCATGGTAGCTCTAATAAAGGGCAGTCAAAGCTTGGATGACAGAGTTGGAATGCTGGTTCATTGACTTAGCCAAGTAGACTTTTGGTAAAACGTAAAGTAAGAGACCTTGGATTCAGGACCAACTTTCATGCTAACTCCTGCTAAAGCCACTGCCTCTGGACTCACACTCATGTTGCCCATTGTCTCATTTGGCCACCTACCTCTATAGCAAGTGACAATTCAAAATGTCCTCTCAAGCAAGCCCACGTCTCCAATGAAAGCAAGTTAAAACCAGGTATCAGGTGAATAGGCTGATTTCTGGGACCCATGCCAGGCATACTGTATCAAACTCTTTGGAGTGGAGCCCAAAAATATCACCTTCCAGGCAGATTCTGATAAATAATTGAGTTTCAGAAACACTGTTTTCTAAAAAAAAAAAAATATTTTCTATTGCTGCATAACAAGTTATTACACACTGAGAAGCTTAAAATAATATCCATTTATTAGCCCACATTTCTGGAGATCAAAAGTCCAGGCATGTTATGATTGAGTTCTCTACTCAAGGTCTCCCAAAAGCAAAACTGAGGTGTTAGCTGGGTTACTTTCTCATCCGGAGCTCACAGTCCTCTTCCAAATTTGTGTGATTGTGCCAGAATTTTATTTCTTCTGGTTGTAGGACTGGGGTTCCCATTTGCTTGCTGACTGTCAGTTGGAGGCTGCTCTTAACTGCTATAGGCCACCCACATTCCTGGCCACATAACCTGCTCCAGCAACAGAGAACCTCCCTCATGCTGAATTCCTCTTACACTTGAATTATCTTTTTCCAGGAAGACCCCAGTCCATTTTAAGGGGGGTCACTTGATTAGGTTAGGCTCACCGAGAATAACATATATATATATATATATATATATATTTTTTTTTACCATGCCCATGGCATGCAGAAGTTTTCAGGCCAGAGCTTGAACCTGCACTGCAACAGTGACCCAAGCCACAGCTGTGACAAAACCAGATCCATAACTTCTAGGCCACCAAGGAACTCCAATAATCTTTCTTAAAGATAACTGATTTAGGATTTTAATTGCATCTGCAAAATCATGGTGATATCTAGACTTCTGTTTGACTGAATAATTTGGGAGGTATTTTATACCTGGGGATAGAACTATTGAGAGCTATATTAGTTTTCTAGGGCTGGCATAAAAAAATACCATAGATCGGTTGTCTCAAACAGCATAAATTTTATTTTCTCACAGTTCTGGAGGCTATAAATTGAAGATTAAGATTTCATCAGGTTTAGTGTCCTCTGAGACCTCTCTCCTTGGCGTGTACATGGCTGACCTCTTGGTTTCTTTTCATATAGACTTTAATCTGTGTGCACCCATCCCTGGTGTTTCTTCCCCTTCTAATAAGGACACCAGTCATATGGGATTAGGGCCCCCTCTAATGTCGTGATTTTTAATTTAATCACCACTTTAAGGACTTAATCTCCAAATATTGTTTTATTCTCAGTATGTTGAGGAACTTCAACATATGAATTTTAGAGAAACATAATTCCACTCATAACAGGAGACATCTCAGAATTCTGCCTACCATACAATGCATCTGTATCATCTTTTTGAAAAATACTGGTGCTCTTAATTTTGTATTGAGATATTGCACCAGAGTAGCCACAACAACCCAAACAACATAACCAAAAAAAAAAAAAAATTTAATCAAAAACAATGTAACCTACAGGGAGCCTCTGAGGCCTCATATTTGTCAGAATACTGAATTCTAATCATACAGCAACTACTTCTAGGAAGTAAAATTGGTGGTCATGCCATCACAGGGATCTTAGAGAAAGAGGTATAAAAATTGACATCCTAGGTTATTAAGCAAAGGTGAGCTTAATATTTATTAGCTGTGAATAGCAACGAGCATTTGTTTTGACATTGAGAAAACACAAATTTAAGAGCCCCTTCTCTATAGTCATGATTTTCAACACTTTTCCTCCTCAGCAATGCCTATAGTCTCACCTCAAACCTACTGAATCAGAGCTTCAAGGCCAAGGTCAGAATATCTGCATTTTTGTTGTTGTTGCATCTTCACTGGTGAATTTAATTATGTGCACCAATGACCCAGAAACTAATGTGCCTGGGGCATCATACTTGCTCAATAAATATTTTTACTTGAGTGAAAAACTCTAGATAATTTTCAATAGTTTATTAGGTTGACATTTTATAGCCATGTAGAATTTGGGTTCTGCATATAGACCCAGAGCATGACATATCTCTGAGTAATGTTTCGTATATATTTCAATGCCAAAAGAAGTGATATTTGGGTTTTGTTTCCTATTCAGGCTCCAGGCAGAACTTGAGGTACTGTTTCTTCCCTCTTGACAAGTATCATTTTACCTATGAAGTTGCAAGATCCTAATTATTGACCCTACTGCTCTCTCATCCCTGAGAGCAGTTGGGTACTGATCGGGACCCATGGCTGGCCTCTATGCTCAGCAATGATTCTGGTCAAGGCTTCCTTTGGGTCAGTCTTATTTACCTTACATGAACAAACATCTTCTTCACCAGCTAAGCCACACAATTTTTTTTACTAGCTGATCAATCTGCCTTATTATGACATGAAACCCATATGATGTTTACCTATTTTTAAAGAATATTTTTTAAAGTGAGGTCTAAGAACCATGGGAATGGGAGAGTAGGCAGCTACCTGTGCTAGCATCGGCATTTGATGGGATCAAAAAACAGGGAAATATTGGCTTGTGTGAGAGGGGCAGAGGCAAGGATAAATGAGAATGGGAGCCATGACTACAGCTCATGTCACATAAAAAGAAAGCATGAAGGGCCATGAGGAGTGACACAGGTAAGGGCATGAGAGAGGGTGGGCCATGAAAAAGGTCTAGCAGGAAGTGACAGAGCTGTTGGAATCTCAGAAAACCCATTCTTAATCTCTACCATGTTGAAAGTTCACTCAGAGGACCTGCTGCATCAAAAGCCCCTGGGGAGCTTCTTAAAATGCACATTTCTAACTGGATTGTGTGCAGTGATTATATAACTCTACAAATGTACTAAAAATCCTTAAATTCAATATATAAAACAGGTGAATTTCATGGTACTATAAATTATACCCCAATAAATTCATTTAAATGCAGATTCCTAAGCATCACCTAAAACCTTCTGAACAAGAATCTCTTGTAGCAGAACACAGCAATCTCTATTTTAACAACTTCCCCTGATGATTTTGAAGCCTGATAGAGTTAGAGGTGTACCTGTCAACATAGATGAATCATAAAATATTACAGTTGAGTGGAATTCAGAACAACATTTATGTAAATTAAAAATCCATACAGATTCTGCATGAACACACACAGAGCAATATGTTCCTTTGGAATGGTTGGCTGCAGTAATGATAGGAGACAGAGATAGACAGCATGCCTTAGAGGAGAGGCTTGGAACATGAAGAGCCTACCTTTAAATTCTCAAGGAGAGAAAGTATC
Source organism: Phacochoerus africanus (assembly GCF_016906955.1). Taxonomy (NCBI): domain Eukaryota; kingdom Metazoa; phylum Chordata; class Mammalia; order Artiodactyla; family Suidae; genus Phacochoerus; species Phacochoerus africanus. The sequence goes on from NC_062560.1 coordinate 96,524,710, forward strand.
CCTTTTGTCACATCCCCAGTGTGCCTATTCTAGTTTTAGAGCATGCCTGATTTCGCTGTTTAACAGGGGTCTCTTTCAATGCCATGCAAGCCCAGTACTTCCTGATCTATCATGAGAACAAAAAGTTTCAACAACAAAACCACAAAACCACAGGGCAAAGAGTGTTTATGGCTGCCTACTGGAGTGATACCCCAGGGAGAAATGAAGGATTTAGATCTCAAGTTCAACTGAGTCAGTTCTCCACTGATTACTTTTATATCTCCAAAAAAAGGCCGTAATTAAATACTCTCAATTCCTGAACTAGTCACAGAAAAAAATATCAGAGTAATTAGTAACAGGAAGCATGGATCAAGAATATGCAATTAAATCTATTGGGTTATCATTTATGTCTAATCCTCCTGAGCATAAATCATTAATACAGAGTTCCAGGAGCTCTCTCTCTTCACCAGAGGTGAAGGATTTCACCAGGGATTCTCAAAGTGTGGTTCCCTGACCAGCTGCATCAGCATGGCTTGGGAACTTGCTAGAAATATAAATTCTTGGACTCCACCCCAGACCTACTGAAATAAGCTCTGGGGATGGGGCTAGCTATTTTGGCTTTAACAGGCCATCTGTGTACCTTAGGGGCACTGAACTAATGAACCTCTGCTCCACTTTTAAGAAGGGAGCTAGATCAGCCATACTACTGCCAGAGGAGGTGAGCAATCTTTAACTGGGTCAAGAAAGGCATGAAATCCTTTGACAGGGAGTCCCAAGAGTAAAATCCATGGACATTTTAAAAAACACTCTATGGCCGGAGTTCCCGTCATGGCGCAGTGGTTACGAATCTGACTAGGAACCATGAGGTTTCAGGTTTGATCCCTGGCCTCGCTCAGTGGGTTAAGGATCTGGCGTTGCCATGAGCTGTGGTGTAGGTTGCAGACGCGGCTCGGATCCCGCGTTGCTGTGGCTCTGGTGTAGGCCGGTGGCTACAGCTCCGATTAGACCCCTAGCCTGGGAACCTCCATATGCTGCAGGAGCGGCCCTAGAAAATACAAAAAACAAAACAAAAAACAACAACAACAACAACAAAACACTCTATGGCCATACCACCCTGAATGAGCCCAA